>NC_079487.1:110977836-111280867 GCF_020520425.1 Spinacia oleracea
GACACGAGTCATGGCCATAAATGCTAATTTAAACTAAATATTCCTTTTGTCAGAAGAGGCGAAAAATGTAAAATAAATCATCCAAAGAACCATACTCCGTAATTGATAAGTTTCGAGTGTGAAGATTATAGGATTGGAAACCTACCAATTGTACCAAGTACCAAATACACCGTACACATACGTTAGTACGTACCTTGATTATTCGTCTCCACACAACCTATAAAAAACCCGACCTTGTACATGGTACGTACACATTGTGCACGCACGCTTGTGTACCAACTTAAGAGGTTGAAGTTGCCCCTTTCCTCAGGGCAAAGGCACCTTAAATCTCATTACAACATCTATGTATGCACCTATTCATTCAATCAATCTAACAAAAAAAAGGATAAAAATTACCTCATATATGCACCTTACAACGTAACCACAGAATACCAAATTAAAATAAGAACCCTAAGTAAGAAAAAGTGTAGCTAGCACGTGTCTAGTGGTTTAGAGAACTTGTCCACTTATATTACCTTTATTTGAGTCCCATACTATTAACTATCTTTAGTTAAGAGACTTAGAGCAAAGTGCATTTTATTCATGTATGTCACGTTAGAATCAACTTTTTTCAGCCATATAAGCGAATCTCAACTTCTATCCTCTAATTCCTTTTCAAGTTTCAAGGGTGTCGCCTTAAAAATATACTTTCTTCGTTCGTTTTTTTCCGTAATGTTTGTCACTTTTATATATGGCAATGTATAATTTGATCATTAATATATATCTTTAAGTCTTTTCAAGCAAAAATTATAAAAAGTTGATATTAGAATATATAAATAGTGTAAAAAGTCCAAACGTTACGAGTATTAAAAAACGAATGGAGTATTTCAAGTTTCAAATATATATAACAATTAAGTTAAGATACGGAGTAAGTTGCAATTAGGTCGTACGTAGTATATATCATTGTCAATAAGTTCTAATCAAGTTCATTCAGTTTCCTCTCTTGCAATCACGTCCAATTATAAGTTCAAATCACGTCCTATCAAGTTTAATCAAGTCCAATAAATTTAATTAAGTTCATATTTCATCCGGGTAATGTAACACACCCTAAATATTTTTTTCCATTTCTAAATATATAAAACAGTTTTACTTACATTATTAAAAAAAAGTATATTTAAAAACAAATATATATTATCCTGTAAAATATTAATAATCATAAAAGTCAAGTTATTACCTTGTCAAACATTCTTTAACTCCCGCAGATAATAATAGTGTTGAATAGACCAAACCTTTTCCTTGAAGAAAGTTTTTTTGTGAATTAGCATAATGTTTTTTTATTACAAAAAGACACATATAGTCCAATTCCACCCACATGATCGAAGTGTTGTAGATTGATTACATATTATCTATAAATAATTAGAGTATAGGTAGGTTAGTAGTTTTGAGACAAAAATACTATCCATGATTTCTGGGATTTGGGCAAATCCAATGTAGGAGCTTTCACTGCATGCATGTGTGTTTCTTAGCTAGACAAAAATCATGTTTTCATACATTGATACATGTCTAATAGTGGATATTTGACCCTACTTTTGGCATTTTTATTGACTTCTAGTCTTCTACTATATATACGAAGTATATTATTTGGTTAATTACCTTTGTTACAAACACAACACGACACATTTTAATAAATTACGTACTATAGTATTAATTCTATCCAATTAACTAGTATGAGCTTGTGAGAGATGAGTTTTGATCCCTTCTCATCATAATCTGAAAGATTAATTGAAAATCGATCATTTAGTTAGTTCATACTGAGAAGGTGAATGCATTATCGCATACGCTAAGTATTCAACTCGATCGATCATTTAATTAGTTCCTACTTGAAAGGTGAATGCATTATCGCCTACTCTAAGTATTCAAACTTATTTGTAGATCGATACTATAAATCCAGAAGGGGATTGAAGACGTTAGCAATAAGCTAATATACATTGTCATATATCATAATCATTATTAAGATCGATGCCTTGATGGGTAGAGATAGTAATGCACTTAAAAATAGAGTACCCTACCGGGGGCAATAATTCATTGAATTGGACAAGCAAATGCTAGAATTAGATGTTTCTTTCATACGAAATACGGAGTAAATGATAAGATCGATCGGGACCAAACCAAGCCAAAATAATTAACTTGATCCATCACATTCTTTCTGGTATACACAATAAAGAATTGTCATTTCAATCTAGCTACAATCAAGTTTTGAATAAATGAAAGCTCATCTTCCCATGCATCAAAACACAATTATTTATTCATTTTTTTTAATCAAAATGAACCAAGTCATAAATACATATAATACGTGCGTACTTCGCATATAATTTTTATACTTCCTCCATTCTATAAATATTGCATTATGGTTGACTTTTACTCATCGAACACATTACTTTGATTCTTAATATTTCAAATCGTGTATTAATAAAAATTAATATATATAAAACATATATCGACACAAATCTAACATAACCTCACATGACTACAATTTTATTACGTATGAATCACAATAAATAGTCAAAGTCGTAGTGTGATTAGTGTAAAACACAAAATGGTACAACATTTCTTGAACGGATAAAGTATATTTTTATTAATGGCCGGTGACGAGAAGTATCGTATTGGATTGTCAGTTTGTCACCTAGCTACTACAAGTCAGTCAACCCAGTTGGGTAGATCAACGTTTGAGAGCACAAGAAGATAATAAGGGAATGATTATCGCTCTTAATGAGGCTCGAACATATGACACCCAATCAGAAGATGAGTTTTGAGGTTCCACCATCTCAGGCGAGCCATTAAACTTCCTTTTCGTATATAATTTTTTAATGTATATAAATAATGGGCTAATCAGATTACACGAGGGGGCTAAGTAATTGATGTGGATAGGTAGGGCCTTAAAAATTGGATGCCTTATGTTAAATGGTAATGTTAGAGAGTAGTGTACACAAAAATGCATTAATTCGCCGACATAATGCATGTTTCAAATCCAATTTGATGCCTACTTTTCTTCTATTCAACTTGTCTTTTTTCTCGTCTTTGCCTCTATCATATATTGCAATTGCTCCAAAGCTGTCCTTGATCGATCGATATTACTTTTGTGCACAATGATAAGGAAGAATAATATTATTTTCCATACATCATTACACTATCCAATGTCTTTTGTATATTGTGACTTGTGTCAAAATATGTTAGATAACTCGAATTTATATTAGTCGGAGCTTAACATGTTCTAAATTACAAGATATGAGTAATTAATCCTAAAAATGTCGTCCTAAGCTACTAAAGTGTTCATTGACATAAAATTGAAAAGAGATTTCATTTTGATGGGAACTTTCATTGGATCATTGTTTTTTCTTTAAACAAGTCAGATTTGTGAGTAATTCCTTTTTTAAAATTCCTAAAAACGTAAGGGTTTCTTAAGATACTTATCCTGTTAGATCCATCATCCATATGACTACTGTTTTTAGTTTCCGCCTATTTTGTTTGTTTCATTTTCGTTTTGGGGTGAATTTTTGAGTTTGTCCATATCTTATACGAGTAGTATGGTAAGTTTCATTCACAAAAGTTCAAATTCCAACATGTGCAATATTTTTGCCCAAGCCTTAGTAAGTGATTTTGATATATGCATGGAATAATAAAAAGAGGAGGGACAGACCAAGAAAGTATAAAGTATATTCCACCATATTTTATAAGAAAACGAAAAACAGGTTAAACCCTTTGGAATGACGAACTTCGAGATTCCTTATAAATAATATAAAAAAAACAAATTATTTTCGTATTTTATTAAATGGTACGCTTAGACCGCACAAAGTTTAAGAAGTGTGAACGGATTTTGTTAAAATAAGAAATAAATGGGGTAATTTGGAAATAAACAATTGTTATAAAAGATAGAGGTGGTATTAAAATATTTAAAGAATGTACTCGATCGTAAAAGGTCATAAAGAAATTTCTATTATATAAGGGAACGTCTGAGCGCGTAAATAGTGATTGCCTATTTTACCCTTTTATTAAAATTAAAAAAAAAATTAAAAAATAATATTTATATTACAATATAAAAAAGGAACTAAATTGAAAGATATTTAATAAAATCACAATATATTAAAACTAAAAAAACATCAATAAGAAGGGGGGAAGGTAGTTAAACAAATAAGTATTTTTGGTTGTGTGTTTTTAAATTTATCTCGTGCATAGAAAACTAATGATAAAACAGTGAGAACAAAGTCAATGAGATAATGAGAAAATGATAAAAATAAGGGAAAATATACCAAAAATGCAAAATACATCATTTAATAAAGTATTATTTTAAAAACATGCACCATTTAATAAAATACGGAGGGAGTATATGAGCTTGGTGAGTCGGCTAATCGTTATGGAAATTAGTTTTCATAACACCAGCAAGCAAATAAAATAGAGAAAAAAACAAGAGGAACAAAAGAAAAATAATACAAGAAAGAGGTGAAAAGGACAATCAGAAGAGGAAAAAAAAAGGGAGAAAAAATGTAGAGAGAATGAGGAAAAAGTAGAGAAAGAAAGTGACAACAGCAGAGAAAGAAAGTATCATTGAAGATAAAAAAGAATACTCACTTTGTTCTTGAATGTTAGTCTCATTTCTTTATTGGGTTGTTCTTTTTTATTACTCTCATTAATTAGAATCTTTCCCCATTTGTCCAATATTTATCCCTTTTATACCCTTGTAAATATCTAAATGGTCCACTTGTTTAATCTCGAGTAAACTTTTATCTCCATTACACCCTTTAATTATTTTTCTCTCTTACCCACGTGGCCACGTGGGTTATATTCTATAGAGATTTAATGTGACAATTGTAATTTTGTTGGATTGTCTTAGATTCCAAAAAAAATTAACATTCAAGGATGGAGGGAGTACCATTTTTTTCATTTTTATACCATTTTTACATTTTTATACTATTATTTTAATTTTTTGTACCATTGTTTCATTTTTTTCGTATCTGTAATCAGTCCGATAAATAGTCATAAAAAAATTATTAAATAAAAAAAATTGACCATAAAAAATTAATTATCATATGTATAAAATTATTATATCATGCGTATAAAACTACTTGTTGAAAAGTATATTCCCATGACAAGATAAAATTCCACATGAAACTAAATCAGTGAGGGCACTAACTAAGTAGTTGGTGCATGACCAGATTTGCAATCTCCATCACAATACAAAACCAAGGTAGTTCCATAGTTATTGCTTTGGTTAATGGATTACCACCACGAACATGTAAACTCGTTGCATTTTGAGAGTGTGGCGAAGTCAAACTGACATGGTCAGCTCTGCACGAACCACGAGGTCTGGGGCACACGTGTGGGACAGAATTCAGTCACTTCACTGATCACTACTCCATTTTTTCATTTCATAGAATCATAGGGGTGGAAAACAAAAGTAAGCTTTTTTTTGTTTTTTTTTTTAACACAAGATATACATTCTGCTGGATTTTTTTAATATTAAAATATATTCCTTTCGTCCCAATTTTATAGTCTTGTTTAACTAAAAATACGGATTTTAAGAAAGTAGAATATAGTACATTGATGATTGATTGATTGAATTATATGAGAAAGTAGAATGATTGATTGATTGTCCGTTTCTGTAATGTAGGTGCAATTGGAGGATGAGAATGTGTTAGTGATCAAGGCAAGTGGGAAGATGAGCTCAAGATGCTGAAAATGATGAGGAAGTTCCGACTACCTCAAGTCTCAAGATGCTGATTCTTCTTCCATATCTGCTAAGTGCGAAAATGGACTTGTTACTGTTACTGTTACTGTTACTGTGCAGAAGATCCCACCTTCTAAGCCTAAGACTATTCAAGTTACTATCTCCTAGAATGTTCTTAGAGCTTCCAATGGGTTTTGGGTGTTAGATCTCTGTATCCATCTCTGTATCCTTGTATCTTTTGATCAACATGAATATTGTCAAATTAGCTCAAAATCACGAATCCTTATATCTTTTTAATCAACATAAATATTGTGAAAATGAAAATTAGCTCAAAAATCATGAATTTGAGCAGAGCACAGAACAATCAGTAATATCGTCTAAGCTACAAAATTGAAAATTTTACTGGTAAATATCACAAAATCTAACATGCCAAATAGCAAACATGAAATGGTATTGCTCCAAAATCAATACTGGCACCTTAGTCAAGAGATATGCTCTTCTTCTTCTTCTTCCTTCTTCTTCTTCTTCTTCTTCTTCTTCTTGTGTTTCCTGCCTTTCTTGTTATTATCACTCTCAACATGTTTTTCTCTTCTTTGGTGAACTGACCATATTGTCCTCGTCTGATTTTTCCTCCCCTGAATCATCATCCAGCAAATGCTCCTACTCTTCAAAGCTAGCAAAGGGAGAGGCTGATGACTTCTTCTTACACTTCTTCAACAAGGGTGCACCATGACCGTCTTCATCGTCACTAGCATCGCCGTCCATGTCATCACTCATATCATCTAAATCACTTAAGTTATTACCAGCTTCACCGCCGCTCATGTCCATGTCATCATCACTAACATCACCGATTAAATCATCGTCTTCTTCATTAGCAACCTTGTCTAAATCATCATAATCATATTCTCCATCAGCTTCTTCCAAGGGAGGTTCAGTTGTATCCAATAAGTCATCCATCTCTTCTTCATCACTATCATCACCACCATATAACTCTGCCGCTTGTTCTTCTTCGGGTCCCACCTTTTGCTTCTTCTTCTTCAGTTTTGTTGATGAACAAGTCATCTTGTTTGTGTACAACTTGTGAAAGACCAAGTCCTCTGGGGGTACATCAGCCTCTGCTAACGCAAGGATTTCAGGACTAATTATATGCTTGTTCATGTCGAGCTGCAACAAAAACAGCAACCAGTAAGATCAATTAATTCCATACTACACAGTACAAAACTCAAGTAGTTTTTTTGGTATAACTTAAACCACCGACCTTCTTAGCAGGTTCAATCTTTGAGCCACCATGCCATGTGCTTTGTTTAGGCCTCTTTTCCATGAACTTGTCCAGAAAAGCAGTAGGCAAAGATCGTTCAATGGATTACCATTGTAGACAATGGTTGCTCCAGAAAGAAGTGTCCTTGCCATGGTTGACACTGATGGATGCGCGTGGGAAGCCAGTACAGTCAGCTCCCACGAGCTAGTGTGGCCTGCATTGCTGTAGGGGGAAAAAATATAGGGTTCACATATTTGTCAAATTTTGTCAAAATCATACCAAAATTTCACAGGAAATACTCATTGGAAGCGTAACTGATATTTGTCAAAATTTCCAGCAATTAATTCAAGGTTGGGAAAAAAAATGGAGTTATTAGCAAAATCATACCAAAAGGAAGGTTCCCGGTGCCGAGGATCATATCCACCAGGCAGTAATTGCTTTGGTAAGGACTCAAGCTGCTTTCCACTGTCCTCAGGCAACTTACTGGAGCTAGATTCCTGGGGTTTTTCAATGTTCTTTCTCATAAGTAAATCTTCATCTTCACCTGACATATCTTCTTCAGAAGAAAATGCTAAAGAGGCTTCCTCATCTTCGGAAGAATCATTGTCAGAGTCCAATTTAATGTCGTTCTCTTCATCACCGCCATTTCGACTTGGCATAATAGCTTCTTCTTCAGTACCAGGTGAATCTTCGGTATCATCTGGAGCATCTTCAAAATGTTCAAGATCATCTGTAGCATCTTCAAAATGTTCAAGATCTTCATCGACTGCCTCGCTTTGAATTGCCATATTCCTGCATCAGAGCGCGTCATGAGTATCTTGACAAGATCTTCAGACCTGCAAGATTCTACAAACAAAACAAGATAGGAAATATGATACTTACCAGAGAGGCGGCCTTGATTTGAGGACTTCGGAGAGAAGAAACAGGCACCCGCAGGCGTACTGAGGTGGTTGTTGAAGTGAAACCTGCAAAAGTAGTAAAAGAGTCAACCTTTCCTTATTGAGAAACAAAGTCAAAACATCCAGTGCAAGACAACTCTCAAAACAGGCTTAGAAAGGAATAGTATAAGTAAGCAGAGTTACAGGAACTCAAGTTCTACAGCATACCTGTAACAGACGCTTTGAAAATGCAGCTACACGCTTTAAATTGATATCACTCTTCATAGCTCTTAGTAGTAGTCCAATAAACATTTCTGCCTGTAATATAGATTAAAACCAGAAAGTTACTTCAAGTAACACAAATGTTAGATGAAACATCGTAAGGTTAGCTAAAAGGTATGCTCAACATGCGAGATGATACAATCAATCATACGATGAAAAATATTATTGATATCTTTCCTTGGGCATTATCAATAATTTTTGACAAGCTGCCAAAGCTTAAAGACCATTTTCACCATCCTTTCTAGTTTCAACCATTACACAAGTTACTATAAGGGCGAAAGCATATTCTAACATAAGTCCCCCGCGGCTTCTCAAAAGTCAAGCCAACACAATACCTAAAGTCGTAGTTCCATGAAAACTCTGCTTAATCAGTATAATCGCAGACCAATGACCAGCTCCTCAAGTACGCAAAAATTGTTTGACTAGCTATTCACACAACTGATCCCAACAAGTAAAATTAACTAGAGAGCATCAGCTTTGTATTGAAGTGGAATAAAAAGTATGAAACCACCTACCTTAGAGGTATTAAGAGCAGCAAGAAGTAACAATTTCGCGTACAAGGCACGATAAAATCGATCACTAACGACTTGATTCTTGGAAGAAATTTTATCAAGAAGCATTAATGCTTGGATACAAACATTGAAGTTTTGTGAATGAACCTGCACGGTAATGACATATTACTACATAATTTCAAATTGTGAAATGTTTACCAGAACTATAAGTGCGTCTAAAAGATAAACACGAGATATTAAAATAACAAATAATATTTTTGAAACACAATACCATATGAGTGGAATCATGTACTTACGAGACGGAAAAGCATTGGGGTCTGGATATCGACAATTTCATCAACTTCATTCCCAGAAACAAATGGAAATGCCCTATTTACTCCCTGAGAAGAGCAGAAAATATGTGACATTGATGAACTAGTAAAAACTACAGAAACTACCCAACGTTAAAACATGACATAAACAAAGGAAGTAAGCTAACTGATTTTTTTTTAAGCGGATTACTATGAAATTATGAGTCTGACACAAAGTTCTCAAAAACCCAGTTAAACTGGACATCAATGCCAGCCAATTCCAATTAAGAACTCCAAATCTCTGAGTCAAACGGAATATTTTGCCAAAAAAACAGACTTAAATAAGTGCAATAAGTTATTTCACCAATGCTCAGAATTCAAGCTATTGCAGTAACATTTTACATTACCTAAAATAACAGTTAATTGAAACGAAACTTGAAACGAGCAACGGAGTTTCCTCAACTAGCGAGTGAGATCTTAACAACTCTCAGAATAGAGACCCTCAAAATACCCGGATATAAAAATGAAAGCAGGACCAAATTTCCAAAATAAAAATGCATAAACATAAAAGTAAACTTTTAAGCCAGTCAACAGTCTTTCTTTTTAAGATACTTACTGTCAAAAGAACGGATAAAAGCCGTGAATCCAATTCCACATGAGATTCTGGCAAAGATTGCACTTCATTGTCCTCGTTAGTTGATTTGTTTGTCTCTTTGCTTGCATCGTTCTTTTGACCATTTCCTGCCCCAGCAATCAGTAACTGAAATTCAAGTCCACATGCACAATATTAATAACAGCATAAGGTTTTTGTTTCGGGGGTGGTGGGGGATTACAGGAAAATATTCATTTGGGAGGTGCAAAACAAAAACATAAAAATGATGTTTTGACACAGACTACCTTAAAAATACTCTACTTTACCAGTTACTACCTTATGAAAAGTTTTTTGTTATTTACTACCTTAAACTTTATAAACGTATACAGATTGACAGAAAATTGGACAGAATCTGTCAAAGTGTCAAGTGGTTGTAACCTTTAAAAGTTTGTATAGTTTAAGGTATATAACAATAAAACATTCACAAGTTAGTAACTGGGAAAATGTGTATTTTTAAGGTAGGAGTAAATGACAAAAAATCCAAAATTGACAAAAAATCCAATAAAAAAAAAAGTATACAAGCAGCAATACCTTAAATAGCACAAAATACACATCTACCAGACGTTTTGCTACCTTAGGCCCATCCCCATTGTGACTTAGTCGGGTTTTACTTAGAAAAGTAACCTGCAAAGAAGAAATGGTAAGCGTTAGCATTTTTCTCTGCTTCTACCATATCTCCGCATATGATGGAAATAGTACAACCAATTATCAATTTGAGTTAGAGGCTTAGAGCTATTTATTATATTTAAAATATTTAACGCCCACTATTTAGAGCTCCAAATGACAAATTAAAATCAAGAATACACATGCTTCAATCATAGTAAACAAACCCTCCAAGATGAACTTTAGAAATATAATGGAAGACATACAGCTCGATACTTGGTGCGCAACCCCAAGTGCGGCCGAAATAAAAATGAGTCCACCTCATCAATCACCCCAGCCTGCAAATGAAGCAGAAAAAAAAAATCAGGCATCTAGTCAGAGGTAAAGCAAAAATGCATATTCCCAAGTCAAATTTAAAATAGCTTCAGCAACTCAGCAAATTAGAAACAATTTTACAACTTGAGTCGGACTTTTTATCTTATGGACCTAAATAATGTGTTAACATGCAAGACATATGTCTCGGGAAGCATAGAAGTTCTACTACACAAGCAGATAATTACTAGATCACTGTCAGATGATTTTGCTTGGTTCTCATTTACTGTTGCAGCACCAGAAGCATTAACTATCGTGCGACACAAAATAAATTAACTGACAAATAATGAAACCCACTAAGAACATTCAAATAATAAGTGTAGGAACTAGGAAGCAGAGTATCACTCAGACCTAGAAAAGAAAAGGGAGGACTACAAGTAAGAGACTAGGCAGAGGGAATGGAAGATGGCGAACCACATGTATTATAAAATAGTAGAAAACTGATTACTATTATTTTCCCCTATCTCTTTTATCTCAACATCTAATCCTCAGGGCCTAAAGTATATCTGTCGGTTATCCCTATGCATTTGGGACTAAATATACAGCTTCTGGTTCCATGTGCGCTCCTGTGATAAAATATATCTGGTGATTCACCCTCTGCATTTGGGACTAAATGTACAACTTCTTGTTCCAAATGCTCTTCTGTAACTTGCTTCCCCCAATACACAGTCAAGTAAGCAACTTGATAAAAAGCTTTACCTTCATGTTTGGATGATCAGACAGAAGGTTAGTCAAGTAAGAATCAGCATTTGATGCAGCCTTGCTGTCAGGATCCCCCAGCTGTACATCATCAAAACAATGAAAAGTTTGTCAAGCAGAATATGTCGAGCAAAATACTTCTATTCAATAGTCTTCTATAATTAACATGAGCGTGCAATATTTAAGAGAAATAAAATTTGGTTCATCATGGAGATAATATTTTTGTAGGCTTACTTTGTTGACCAATGCAGTGAGCAACCTCCGCTCTTGCTCTGACTTACTCCGTAGCAGAGAATACATTATCTGCATGCAATTAGAAAATAGGAAAATACATAAACAAAGCACGTATGTACAACATATCTGCATAACACTGATCTGAATATAAAGAGTCCCAATGGAGTAAAGCTGGCATAAGTTAACATAAGGCAGAAATGATAATTTTTATAGGCAACTAACACCCCAACAGACCATCAATGCCTTGTCTTTAAGTATACGCAACATGTCCTTTGATGCCTCCTCAAGTGCAGCGACAAAACGTTCATACCTAAATGACAAACCAATGACACAAAAAGTGGTGACATACGATGAAGAGGGAGATAGTAGACGTGCAATACATGGCTAATTATGAAAAGAGGTATTCATGCTCTCATGATTTTCTTCTATTCTACTGGAAGTCTGGAGTAAGCTGATATGGTAACAAATTTATCAATGATAGTCACCATAATTCAATTTCCTAAAACATATCAGCAGCCTTTGTTGTCTTGATTGATAATAATAATTTGTTTGTATTGAGTTACCTATCAATTTAGTTCAGTAATTAAAGTTTTCAAGTTGATAGCTATGGGAAACAAAAATGTAGAGAATTAATGAAGTTATAATCAACTTTCAGGAAAAAATGAAAACAAAAAAACAATCATCAAAAATTCAAAACTGATGAACACGTTTTCTTTCCTGGTATTTATTTAATTGGAGTAGAATTGCTAACGGTGTATAGGATGATGTAAGTCTCAAGAGGAGGTAAACTCTGGCTGAGTTGTTCGAGTTTGAGGTCTAGGCCGCAAAGCAATTGAATCATTAAAGTATAAATTACCATGTTCCAATTTCCTTGTCTTAGAACACTAAATAAATATGTACACCAGCAACAATTTTCTCTAAAACAATCATAACCAAGCAATGAATATGATACCTTGTCCTCAAGCATTCCTCCCAGTGCCAGAACATCAGAAGAGAATTACCATCTTTTGTTTCAGGAATATGGTTCAGGGGCCGTTGTAGAAGGGTCTTCAACTTTCTATCAGGCAACAAACTGCAACATAAAGAGTTTTCAAGTTCAGTACTTCAGTGAGCATACAACACTTAAACTGGTATCTTAAGCTAAGGTGATAATCATATGGAATCCCCCTAAGCAAACAAGTGCAGCCTCTACAGAGGGGAGAAAGAGTGAACAATTCCACTTTGTGTACTAAACCCCCAACAATCTAACAGTAATTTTGTTTGCATCATAACAAGAGTAACTTATTCCATTTAACTGATTCAACAACTATGACCAGGCCACGGAATATCATGAACTGATTCCTCATAACATCATCTAAGGCCCTGTTTCTTTCACCTCAATATAAAAGGTTTCAGATCAACTAAGTTCTGAAAATAAGGGGAGATAAGTCCATATTGGTTCAGCTAAGAGATAACAAAGTTAATTTACACTTGAAAATAAGTTGACGTAGTTCAGTCCATATAAGGTCCCAAAAAATTAGATTAAGTTAAAGGTTATCAGTTGAAAAAGCACCCTAAATACTGTGTGCTATTATGGGGTAGATGTATGTCACAGAAATGACCAGCCAAAATTCATTTGAGCAGCTCCATAAGTGTAATATATTCTTGGAATCATAGAAGATTCGGGAAAACCAAAGAACAGGAACTAACCTTTGTATAAACAACTCTTTTAGAGCTTCAAAGCCTGTAAGTGCATGACGCTTCCCAACTTTCAATGTCACCATTCCTGCAAAAGACAAAATACCAATTATTATGAACAAGAGAAAAACAGAAATGATGTTTTGGAAGTTGGAACATCATTCTAGATCTTTCTTTGACAGACACTTCACGTTTGTATTGCTACCCGATGCATGCTCTTTGTTGCCAGGTTGATAAACGGGATACTACTATGATGTTAACCCCAAAAATCCACCAAGATGCACAGGGGGCACCAAAAACCAAGAGAGAAAATAATCTCTTACTTAAACTTTAGTTTCTGAATAACTGGACAGAATGGGAATGGATATAACCATGACTATTGGCAAAACATAAACAGGTTAACTGCGGCTAAAAGGAAATCAGAGAAGGCAAATGAAAAAATACTCTTGCATTCTAGTTAGATATTTGGAACAACAATCAAAAAGCTGATGCTAAACTGCATATATGAGTTTCAAATCACAATCTCACTGCTAGGAAATGATCGTCAAAGGATCACCCAAACACAAAATGCAAAAGTTATAGAACACATGAGTTTCAAAAATCTGCTGCACCCTATCAGTTATGGGCAAGGTTACCCCCAAAATCCTGGGGTCATTGTTAAACTCTTGTGTGTTTTATGTTACATACATCAAAACTCAAAAGCTACACAGCACTACGATCCTCAATCGACTAATCCAAAGCAATAAATAAAAGGGAGACGTCAAAAACAAATGAAAGGGAAACTTACCCAGAAGCGCATCGAGTGCTCGCATATTGGCAATTGGATTATCACCAATTAAAACTGAATAAGCAGAAACCTTATCAGCAGCAGTTCCAGACCTTTGAGTGGCAATAAGCATTTTTATATCTCCACTTTGTCCCCTGGAAGACTCGTAGTCCAAAGTGTATTGTGCCAATAACCTCTCCCCAAGCTCCTTTTTCTTCGCCACCAGATTCTTCCACTCCTCTGCATTTCCAACTTTCCCCCTCTTTTTCTCTCCTCCCCCTGTCACCTTCTCCTCCAGCTCCCCCTGGTCAACATGCCACGCCCCCAATGCACTTGCCTTTACCAACGGAAGCTTTGGGAGATTCTTAAACTTTTCAAATGACTTGTAATCATTATTATTAACTGTAAAACCATCATTTTTGTTGATTTTTCTGCTTTTCAAATCATTATAGAACTTGGGTTTTTGGTTTGGGGGCTTTTCGTTTTGTGACATTTGATTTTGAGGTGTAGGGTTCTTCTTTAGGGACTTTTGCGTTTGTATTGCTACCCGATGCATGCTCTTTGTTGCTCCTAAAGAAGAACCCTACACCTGGAACCCTACACCTAACTCAGCTTCTTATGGCCTAGCGGCAAAACACAGATCAAGAGACAGACAAAACCACATCCCTCCATTCGATGCGAACAAAATTCTTTATTAACATAGACCATGTGGTGGAATTGGGGACAAAACCATTGTCCACACCTCTATCTAGAAGCAACAAGGCATCATTTGGCATGCCAAGTTTACAATGCCAGTTAATCAAAGTGTTGTAAGTGATAGGATCAGGGGAAATTCCTTCAACTTGTAATCTCTCATAGAGGTTAACAGCCTCTTGGATGCGCTCCATTCTACAGAAACCATTTATCAGAATGTTATAAGTGACTATATCTGGTGTCAAGCCTCTATAAATCACTTCTCTCAAAAAGTCAAGTGCATTTTGTACCTTCCCTGTCCGGCAAAGGCCGTTAATTAGTATATTACATGTAATAATGCTAAGCTTATTTCCTTTCCTAATCATTTCTTCAAATAACCGTAGAGCTTTTTCCACAGACCCACCCTGACACAGCGCTTTTATCAAGCCATTGTAAGTGATTTCATCAGGAGGTAACCCTCTAAATAACATATCATGTACAAGCTTAATTGCATCTTCTGTAGATCCTGTTCCCAAATAAGCATGGATTAATGTGTTGTAAGTAACGGAGTTGGCAATAACTCCTTCTAGTAACATATCCCTGAACAACTTCAAAGCCTCTTCCATTTTATTAACCTTGCATAGCCCATATATTAGAGAATTGAATGTATATATGTCAGGTTTACATCCTTTACCTGACATCTCGGCATATATTCTGAAAGCCTCATGGACCTTCCCACCCTTACAGTAGGCACTTATAAAGCTATTGTACCCTACTGTGTTCAGGCTGAGCCCCTTAACAGACATCTGATCCCGAACAAAATTAGCTTCCTCGAGTTTACCTTTTTTACAGAAACCGTTAATTAATATACTGTAAGTAGTGGCATTTAGCTTATATCCTTTACGTTCCATCTCTTCCACAAGTTCACCAGCTGAACCTAGAAATCCCTCTTTGCATAAACCACGGATAAGTATGTTATATGTGTATAAATCTGGTTCACATATAGAACCCACCATGTTCTCTTGGACAATGGCCTTGGCTTCATCAAGTTTTCCAGTAACTACATACCCATTTACCAGAGTATTAAACAACACAACATTAGGCTCAGGAACTTTTCTCAACAGATCCCTTGCTTCACTGACTTGTCCTGCTTTACACAGCCCATTCATCAAAAACCCATAGGTTACAGCATTTGGGGTGAAACCTCGAGCAAGCATCCGATCAACCAACTTGGCTGCCTCATGAATACGGCTAACCTTACAGAGACCATGTATGACATCATTGAATGTTTCAACATCAGGGACACATCCCATCAATATCATCTCTTCCAAAAGGGTCAATCCATCATTTACACGATTAATCTTAGACAAAGCATGAATGAGCGTCTGATAAATGACCGAATTCGGAACACAACCATACTTGGTCATGTCCCTAAGAAGAGACCACGCACTGTCCACCTTTTTAGCCCTACAAAAAGCTTTCATCACAACACCAAAGGTATATGCGGTCGGGGAAAGACCCCTATTCAACATATCATAAAACACATTGGGAGCAACCTCATGACAATTCCCAGCAACCAAAATTTCCAATACAACATTGTAAGATTTAAAGGTAGGCTCAAAACCATAAACATTCCTCATATCCAACAACAACCTAGTGGATTGGCCAGGCAATCCAGCCTTTCCATAACACCTCATAATCAACATAAACAAGGACTCCTTAAAAACAATCCCCTCATCTTTCATTTGCAACAACAACCTTTCTATCTCCTTAAATTCTGAAGCAGCACCAAGTTTACAAATAAAAGCATAATACACATCAAAGGAATGGGCATACCCTTTCTGGGTACCGGCCCATTCGAAGAGCTCGGTCGAAGTGGACACATCAATTGGAAGCTCAATCAACTTACACAGTCTAAATGGTGTAAGAAAATTGAATGATTTCTGAAGATCTTCAATGTCATAGGGTTTAAGTAATTTCTCCCAATCAGTCTCAGAACTGAAATGCCCATTTTGATTAAAGTGTTCAGCAGTTAATTGATTGTTAACTTTATCATGATCATCATCAAAAGAGGAAGAATTTGAATGTGACCCAGATGAACAAAATGGAAAACTGGGTTTTTTAGACAAAGATTGGAGCTTTTGGGTCACATAAGCTCCTAGCTTTGGTCTTCTTATCATAACAACTAAAAAACTACGAAGCACGGAAACGCCAAAAAATCACGACTTACCGTTTCCGAAACGTCCTGGAACGGGGAAACCGGGAAACGCGCGCCGAAACCGTTTCAGAAAATTAGAGACGTGTTTGAAACTGAATTCATCCCGGAAACGAATGGGAAGCGAGATTTCAATCTAATATTCACGTTTCCCAAGTAAACTTGCTGATTGTATGAAAATTTTTCCGTCAGAAAACTGAAATTAGGTTGAAGAAGATAGGTTGAAGAAGATCTCAGTTACTCTGTATTTCACACTTGCATAGCCTATATTCGAAACCGTGCTACAAATTTGGTCCTGGCCCAAGTAGACAAAAGGAAATCAATCAATCAATACCTAGTATTTAAAAACTCAAACCACTCATGACATGGTGACATTTGGCATCTCCTCTCTTGTTCCTCTTTTTATTTTTAAAACCCACTTATGACACGTGGCATCCTCATTTCCTTTTTTATATAAAAGTAAAATATAAACTTTATGATTGTACAAAGATTTATGGAAAATGTTTTACCTTCATTATCTCTCTAACTTCCTTCAACCTTCAAAGTTAATGACAAAGTTAATTCATACAGTTTCATTCATTCTTTCATTGAAAGGTTTTTTGTAATTTTAAAATCATTAATTAACTAACTAATCAATTTATAAATAGATGAATTTGAAAAGGTAGGAGTTTATGGATATAATTAGTTTTTATACCCACAACCAATTTTCATTCGGGTTTCTCCATTGCAACAATCTTAATCTTCTGTTCATAATTTTTATCCAAGAAATTTACAAGCTGGGTGCATTTTTGTCTTCAAATCTAAAATTGTTCAAAATCGGTGCAAGGGCTCTCTTAATTGATTTTATATAATCTTATTTTAGTTGAGGTAAATTTGTCTTCCCTATATTTATCTTTTTTTTAATCCATTTTAAGCATAATGATTTATCTCGCTCTAATTTGCTTCTAGATTCATGCTATCTACCAGTTTTTGCTATGGCTCTGATTTGAATTAAGGTTTTTAGTTTTTTCTTTGATCTGTTAGTTTAGATTCTTTCACGAACAATAATAATGGTGTGACACATTTCTTGAAAAAGATAAATTAAAGCTAAGGAGTTTATTGAATTCGTTTGCAGGTTTGTTGTTTCCTACACTACGATCTTTCTAATTATTAAGTAGTAGGTATTAAAGCCACTAAAGTATTATTTCTGAATTTTGTTCAATTGGGTTCAATATCATGTTCTGCTAAATTTGGGAAATGCATGACAATTGGCATATTTAATGGTGAAGTAGATAATTTGTTTGGACTGGATGAGTTAGACAAATTTGATTCTCATTAATGGATACACAGTGAGTAACATGAACATAATAATGCTAATGACTCGAGGCGGTGAAATTATTAGGTGCAACCAAGGGTATTTTTATGTTATACGAGATGGGAATGTCATTTGTCTTTAATATTAATACGACTTAATTTAAGTGGGCAGTAATGACGTCATAAAAGTCATTAAGAGTCTACATTTCGTTCAAGCATTTCATCGACCATTTTATGGACATGATGTAAACAACTATTTTAAGCGTAAAAGTGGAATACACGGAGTGACGTAAAGAAGCTGGAATATAAGCCGAATTTTATGACATTGAGAACGGGACAATATAACCACGTACTTAGAACTTAAAAAGACAGAGTAAATAATCACTATATACCCGCCCGTTCTTT
The DNA here is from genome assembly GCF_020520425.1 of Spinacia oleracea. NCBI lineage: Eukaryota > Viridiplantae > Streptophyta > Magnoliopsida > Caryophyllales > Amaranthaceae > Spinacia > Spinacia oleracea. Next base: position 110,996,346 of record NC_079487.1, read on the forward strand.
GAACGGGCTCAAAAGCTAGTTAAATCAGTAAGGTTGTATTTGGTTCAGCATATTTTGGAATCACGTATGTGTTTGAAATCATCCACCCCTATATTTGATATTTGGTTAACTATTTTTATAGATTAAATTTAAAATTTGGGGACCCACCTCCAAAACTCCTATGGCATCGAGTTCTCATACTCAAGGGCTAGGTGGGTATATGAAATTATATTAACTGAAAATAAAATCGACAGTGCAAACTCGATCAAACAAACACCATGACAGCCTAACTAATGTTACTCCACCACCGTCGCCGCTCAAGCTACCCAAAAATCAATATCATAAAAATTATACTACAAAGTCACTACCCTATCGATTCGACATCAAATCGTCAATGTTACCTAACGTCACCATCAACACCCCTGTAAAAACCCAAAATGACGAAATTAGAATACTGAAAAATAATTTAACTAAACATATCTTTGAATAAAATACCTAGATATATTGTTAATCGTCGAAATTTTGGACGTTGAAGTCTAGATTTGTAGCTTTAATTGTAAAAAAAACAACAACCAAAAATCAAATTTCGTCTAGTGACAGAAGAATGTGATGGTTAAAGTTGAAGCAAAGCGAGCGATTGTGGTGGAGATGGTGCCATATATCAAAATATAATGTCTGCCTTTTATATTTTATTGAATTTTAGTTTTTTTCCTTACATCTTTAAGTAGAAGGAGGAGGGGAAGGTGTAAAAAACAAAAAGATGAGAATAAGGAGTAGGAGAGTATATTATCGGTAGGATTAAATTCTAAATTTATTTTACCAAACAGGTTGAATAAGTTATGATTTTCTATGTATCGTTGATTATAAACCCATGGGTTTAATACTCAAACATATACCTTATACCTGTGGTCGAACCAAACGTGGTCTAACTGAATAGTCAACAAAATATGGATATGACTGTATGCATTAAAAATATCATAAATGCCACTAATTAGAACATTGTACACAAAACTTTGACGTTAAATTTGTGTTTACAATGACAATGGATTTTTATTTATTTTATCTCTTCTCCTTACTTTACCTCGTAATAACATTTTGAAAATTGTTTTTTAAAGTTTAAAAATTATTCATTAATAATTAATCATATGTTAATCAACAATTTTTTATTATCTAATTAAATATATATTTTTTAATCAATCAATAACTTCAATAACTATATACTAAAATACACATCATGATTGACACGTGTCATCTCTCGATGTGTCTTTGACTTCTTTTTTTTATAATCTCTACTTCATTAAAGAAACTTTTAAAAACTATAAATTTTCTAATTTGTTTCCTTCCATATCATAGAACAATATACGAAGTATATTACAAGTAATATTACGAGTTCATTTATTATGGCAAGAATCGAAAAGAATACACTGCACTATTACTATTGATTTTCTAATATTAATATGAAAAATATCAAACACGTAACATGGAAAAAATTGCAAATTATACACTGCACTATTACTATTGATTTTCTAATATTGGTTTATATGTTACTAATTACTATCATAAAAATATATGATTCTACAATCTTAACAAATGAATTTCAACTGCAATATAAAAATTTAGAGAAATCATTTAACTCTTATGTTTCTTAAACTTAACTTATTATTAAACATAATTTCTATTCAATTTTCCCGAAAAAGTGAAAATAAATTAAAAATACGATGTTCAATTTGTAGTTTACGTACGTAGTATAATTTATGTTTAATTGATCACTTTGAACTAATTGTGTCTTATACAAATTCAAAATTTTACTACGTCGTAACAAAATATTTGTTCATTAAAAATATTTCATATTTATAATATTATTTACGAGTAATTATAATACTCCGTAAACAAATTTTAATTTAATATGTGTGTTACACGAGTCCTAAGCTAGCTATTTATATTTAAGCCGTTTCCCCGTAATTTACAATTTTGAAATTTGAAGTTTCCCCATATCTCTGTTTCCCCGCTTCCATTTCCGTTTCCCGTTTCCATGCAACCTAGTGTAGTACTCATGAGTAAAGAGGGAACGTCGTGTTATCATTTATCTTATGCCAAATTTCCTATGCAAAAGACGGGAAGTCATGTCGGACCATATACTTTGTAATGTTAACAAAAGCAGAGTCACCAAAATTTATTCTGAGAGCAAATATATGCTTCATATCCTCAATAAGTCATAGTAGCATTGGAGCTGTCTAATATGTTTAGTATATGTTTTGCACCAGAAAAAGAAAAGAGAAATTCTTTAATTTGGCAACATAACCAAAAATGTTCTTTAACCATACTATGACGTATGTGAAGGAAATATGTCATTGGTCCAAGTTTGCATTTAATGCAAAATCTAATAAATGCGGTTCAATATTAATTAAGGAAATTAATTATTCAATGAGATCAAATGATTTGAATGCCTAACTAGAGGCCGCTTCAGTTCAAGTGAAATTAATATTATTAATGCCACAACTTACACTTGACAAAACCCGTAGGGTCACACAAATAACCGTGAACGGATTAAGTATTAAAGTGAATGTTATATTCGGTAAATACTTTAATAATGGATATTCAGAAATGATGATTGTTGGTTTCAGTGGGAGCTAAACAAATCATCAAAAGTTAAAACGATAAATATTTGTCCGAAACCAAGACATTGCCGGAAACAGAAATATAGTTCGAATCGGAAAATATTATTGGAAATAGAAATATTATCGAAAACGGAAATATTGTTGGAATCGGAAATATTGTTCGAATAAGAAATATTACCGAAATCGAAAAATGAATCGGAAGCACGCAACGAGCGACATGCCAGCATGCAAGTGCCAACCTATCACCTAATGCGCCAGGCCCAACGCCCTTGCACAACAAGAAACTTGGGCCACAAGCCTTGTGTTGACCGACTGTCCTAAGGTTTAGGGTTTTGAGATTTTTCCTAAAACTGCCTAATTCAAATCAAGGGTTGTGGCATCATATATATATATATATATATATATATATATATATATATATATATATATATATATATATATATATATATATATATATATATATACACGTTTTATGGTCACGGAACACACACACGTTGTCATACTTTTCCTATCACATTAAAGTGATATCTCGAATTCTTATAACTCATACTGAGATTTTAGTTGGTCGAACTTAAATAATAAATAATAAATAATAAATACTCCGTAACAAAATAATTAATAATTAATAATTCTAAATAGTTACTACGATAAAAAATTATTAATAATCCGTATTTAATTACTACGATAAATAATAATAATAATAATAATAAGATAAATGCGATTAAAAACAAAAATAAAAAAACATATTAGCGGTTTATGGTTAACTGAGTAACCGTACGGAAAATGCGGTTTAAACGGTAACCGATTTAAACGGTAACCGGTTTAAACCGTGCGGTAACGGTTCATGAAAATGTAAAACCGTAATATTTGATTACCGAGCCAAATCAAGTTTTGAGACGGTTAACCACCCATGAACACCCCTATATACAACTAGAGATTGAGTTGTAAAATATAATAAAACTATATACTCCCTCCGTCCCAGATTAGTTATTACACTTTCCTTTTTCGTCCGTCCCAGATTAGTTGTTACACTTCTAAATTAGGAACGACCCCACAATTATTATATTTTCTCTCTTTTCCCAAGAAATGTTTTTTTGTTCCCACACCCTCTCTCATTCAATTAAAAAAATACCCCACTAACTCCTATCACATCTACTTTTTCAATAAAATAACAATTGATAACCAATCAATCACTTATCACCTAAAACTTTGTGCAAAGGTAAGTGTAACAACTAATCTGGGACGGAGGGGTATTAAATTATTGGAAAAATTACTTTTAATAATCCAACCTTTTAGCCATTAGCCAAAATTAATCCAACCTTTTGATTATTTTTGATTAATCCAAGCTTTATACCCCTTTAACCTTTGTTGCACCCTACAGGTTACCAACAAGATTAGCCGGTCATTACCAATGACGTGGCATTGTACCGTTGTTGTGGGACCCATTTGACACCGTTCTTTCTTTTAAAACCCCCGATTCTGGTCATCCCCCTTATTTCCCCAGCTCATCATCTTCAACCTCTTCCTCCTCTTCGATCACCACTGCAAATACCTTCTTCCACCATTTTTTTTTTCTTATAGCTTCTTCCACCACTACAAATAGCTTCTTCCACGTTAATGGATTATGGGCGTTCTGTTTCTGGATATTCACAAAATTCACGAATGGTTTTGAAATGCGAATGCGACAACGATGCGGTTGTGCGAACTGTGAAACACGGGCCTAATGTTGGAATGAAGTTCCATGGATGCCCTTTATGGCCAGTAAGTGTTTAATTTCTCCCCCTCCCCATGTTTAATTTGTTGATTGTTAATATTGTTAAATGAACGTGAAAAGGGGGAATTTTTCGCAATTAATTTAGGTTTATGTTGGAGAAATGAAATTGGGATATTAACTAGTTGACATTCGAATTGGATTGGAGTAGAACACGAAATGTATTTTTTTCAGATGGATAAGTGATCATAATCAGCATGAAGAGCTTGAAATAAAGATGTTGGAGATGGAGCAACAACAACACTTGATGGCAGAGAAAAACAAAAAGTTAAAGGGGAAGAAAAAGAATCTGGAGGAGGAGAATCAGGAACTGAAAATCGAGCTTTGCCACACGCGCGTTGAGCTTATGAAGACCTCTAGAAATGAGAAGAATTTCTCCATGGCCTTGTTATGTTCTTGGGTGGTTTTTTGCATCCTACTTATGTATTTGAAGTAGTTGGTAGTTGGTGAATTGGTTTGCGTTTTGTTGGAATGCAGGAGTTATGGAAAACTCGGGGTTTTAGTAGCTTTGTAGAAGTTTACTAGATTTTAACATGTAATGTATTGAAATTGCATCAATGAAGCTACAACTTGTTTACACAATAATATCAGTTTCAAACACATTTCCCTTATATATTTGAGAATCATTATCATCAATACAATTCAAAACACGGCATAATTTACGGGACAATGTTATATGGGACAATGTTGACAAAATCCAAAATACGACTTAGTGGATACGTAAACTGAAAATGCATAAACACCACTATCTTGCTACTGTCTAATGACATACATAAACAGTTCTACTGGAAACCAAAAAATTTTTTTGTTGAAGTTCCTACTGAGTTGCTTGGTGCAGTGTAGAGACTTGGCTTGATTGGCTTGCTTGGTCATTGACATGCCTAGAACTGCCACCTTGCTGCAACAAAAAACACACCAGGCATCACAGTGTATCCCTGAATTGCAACAAACAGAAAAAGGACCATAAACAACTAAACACTCACATTGGTGTGTGCTGAACCATCTGGTGCAAAATACACCCCAACACCAATTGGAACCTGGACAGAACCAACCATTTCAGAAAGCAAAATTCAGATAAATATCTGAACAGAACCAACCATTTCAGAACAAAAGTCATCACAAATGGTAAATGCAAAACCCGAGTACAACAATGAAACTGAAAACTCACTTGGTCTCTTCCCCTTCCTCTTCCTGAAGGTGCCCTGCCTCCCCTTGATCCTCTACCTGATGTTGTCCTCCCCCCCCTTGATGTTGTCCTCCCTCCCCTTGAACCTGCTCCACCTCTGCACATCCTACCGCCTCGTCCAAGTTGGGTGGGTTGTGCAGTTGCATTGTGGTGAGCAGTTGATGATTGTGCCACTTGTGAGTGAGAGATAGGAGGTTGCCCATCCTTCCTTGGTCTACCTCTAGACCTCTTTGGTGGTGGTTCAGTTGGGGCAGAGGGAGTGTCTTTGTTGGGGCACCGTCTTTTGTTGTGGCCTTTAACATGATATATACTACATGTCATTTCCATGCCGGTTCTTTGCAAGGTTCCCGGCTTCTTGGGATCCTCCATTGGATCCTTTCTCCTGTTTACTCTAGGCCTCCCTGGCCCAATTTTGATGGGAGGGGGATCTAAACCATACTCTACCCTCGGCCAATACCTTTCACCATCTATGGGTGGTATTGAACCTGAAAATAACAAAGCATAATTATCAACTTGCAAACACGATTACTTTCCTAAGTATCAACTAGCAAACACGATTACTTGCCTAAGTGTCACATACCAAACACGATTACGTGCCTAAGTGTCAACTAGCAAACACGATTACTCGCCTAACTATGAGTATGATTACATGATTGGAAAATAAACAAGGGTTACCTGCATAGGCCTTCAAGTATGTTTCCCTTTTATAGCAATCTTCTACAAAATCTTCAGCTTCTTTGTTGAGGAAGTATATGCACGCAACGGCATGGCAGCAAGGATAACCGAGCATGTTCCACTTTCTACAACTGCATGTCTTTGCTTCCAAGTCAACTACCAACTGATCCAAATAGTAGTTGACATTGAACAAAGTGTCAGTTGATGGAATCACATCACAATTGGCAGCTTTGGCCTTCTCCTGATCAAGCTTCACCTGAATTCTTTGGCACACTGTAGAAGTTGATTTCTGCATCGCTTGCCGCTTGACAACCAGCCTCTGCATCAAGGAAATCCTGATGTCCTCCAACATGTATATCAAATCCTTAGTCCTAGCATTAATGATATGGCCATTGAATGTTTCTGCCATATTGCTTGTGATTGCATCAGTCTTCATAGAGATGTCCAAGTAAGCTCTACAGAATAGCTTAGGGTTGTAAGACTTGAATGCAGTGACGGCGTCCTCATTAATGGCATTCATCTCCTCTACTGCATCATTGAAATCAGCTAGGTTGTATGCCTTTGCTATTTTCCAAAATAGCAGCTTCATTTGATCCCCTTTGAATGATTTGTGCCAGTGAGCAAAAATATGCCTCGCACAATGTCGGTGTTCCGCCTTGGGGAGAACTGAAGCCACAGCATTGATTATAGCCTGTCATCATGCATCACACACACACAAAATAGACATTGTTATTACATATGTAGTCATCACAGTAGTTATATTTAGTCAAAACAGAATATAAAAACATTAACTGCACGATTACTTACAACATGTTCATCTGAAATCACAGCAATGCCTTCACCATCATCTAGGTCTAAACACTTTTGAAGCTTGATCATGAACCATTCCCAGGAATTGTTGTTCTCACCCTCAGCAACTGCCCAGGCAATTGGATACATCTGATCGTTCCCATCTCGACCAACAGCAACCAACAACTGACCACCTAGGAAAGTTTTCAAAAAACAAGCATCGATACATATCACCTTTCTGCATCCCAATTTCCACCCCTTTTGCAGCCCTTCAAAACATGTGAATAGCCTCTGGAAAACAGGTGGAACAGTTTGTTTGGTTGGATCTGTGACCAATTCAATATCTGTTCCCGGGCTTGTCGACTTCAAAGCTTCAATGTAACCACCAACCTTCTTATAATGCTCATGCATTGATCCATGTAGCATCTTATGGGCTGCATACTTGATTTTATAAGCAAGATTCCTACTAATCAAGACCTTAAAGGCCCTCCTTACTGACTCCATTATTTCTCTGGCTGGCCAGTGCGGTCTCGCCTTGAACACTTCAAGGAACTGTTGAGCTACCCAGTTTGCCTTCAATTGCCTATTCTTCTTCATATTCCTATGACAAATATGCTCACCTATAACTCTTCTAACCACAAGAATTGCTCTTCTGGAATCCCAAGATGCATACACATAAAATGGACACCCTTTCACACACTTTACACCTAACCTCTGCTGCCTATTTCTGTCACTCACAACAAAGTATATGTTTCTACCTTGTAGCACACCATACATGGCCACTGCATCCTTAAATGCTTTTCTTTCAGGAAATCTTTGTCCAACAGACCACTTAAATGTGTTGAAGTCTGTATCAGCACCAACTAAAACACCTCTCTTTTTCTTCCTATCCCTAAAACTCAGCTCCTCATCACCTGAATCAGGAGGAGTGTGTACATCATCATCACTCTCTTCGTACTCACTAATACAACCATCACCATCACCATCTACTTCTGGTACATCATTAGTGGGAACAATAATTCCTTTTCCTTCAATATCTCTCTGTACTTGCAGAGCTAAATCAATTAACCTCTGATTGCACTCCTTCACTTTTTCTCTAGCACTCCTGTACTCATCATCACTGCAGTCTGACTGGTAAGCAGCATCTTCAAGTTGTTCTTCAGGCTCTTCTTCATCTAGATCTGGGTTAGAATCCCCTGCATCCTCACTGAACTCATCACTGAACTCATCACAGAATTGATCACCATCAACATCACCATCACAATCACCACCCTTATCAACTGTTACTGCCTTACCCTTGTCAATATAAGGGTCATAGATAGGATCTGCATCATCATCCTCAGTATCACTGTTGTAGTAATTAGCATTCAGGTCCACAGGGCTATTAGGTCTAGGATCTTCCCATTCATAATCATTCAGGAAGTTCTCTTCAGATTCAATAGGAGATGAGAATGGTTGTGTTTTAGAAAGTTTAGTCCTAGTTTTTTTCTGGTTTGGTTTTGGATCAGGAATGGTAGAGGAATGAAGTGGTTGGATGGGTTTTTCTTGCACTGTATTGTTGCTTTTCTCAAGGACAGATTCATGGTTGAACATAGGGTCTTGAGTTTCTGTGGGACCAGTCAAAGGGAGGGAAGCATCTTTGTGGGTGGATAGTGTTTTTTTGGCTTTTTCTGTGCTTTTCTGTTGGGATGATGCAGCACTTGACACACAGTTCCTGGGACTACATCTAACAGAATCTAGCTGAGGTGGATGTGGGGCCCTTCTAGGCTGCAACTTCTCTACTTTTTTATGCATCTCTGGAAGTGCAACCCCATGATTCACATAAACCTCAATGCACCTCATCTTTAGAGCTAACTCAGTCATTTCCAACACTTGAGCATCATCATAAACCTTCCTTAACCCATTACCCAAAGGTTGCCCAGGGATCAAATAACACAGCCCCTCAATTGTGGAATAATTCCCACATTTCTTTGCTAAATCGAGTAAATCCCACCAACACAAAACATCAGAATCAATTTGACAAGTCTTCCCCTTTCCACCCTCATACACTAACTGGCCATTATTCACAGTCTTAAAGATCCCACCATGCCAAATTTTCAACGTCACAACACCCATCCTAGTCAATTTAAACACGAGTTACCTAATTAATCCACGATGTAAACACAATACAAGAGCCCATCGAATCAATCACCAAAAACACATCAGCATTCAAACACGATCAATTTAAACACGACAAATTAAAACACGAAAAATGCAAACACAATATAATCAAACACGATAAATTCATACATGAACAATTCAAACATAAACAATCAATTCACCCAATATGAGGCAAAGATAATCCACAAATTCGCAAATTGATGAATTGAATTCGCAAATCCACATACCCTAATTTTTAAATTATTTAGAGCAAATTACATAATCAATGCTAAAATTCAAATTTTGACTACCATGAACTAAATTAGGGTTCAATTAGATGCAAACCAACTAAATTAATCCAAATCAATCACAAAGAATCAAATTTAGGGTTTTTACTTACCTCAATTTTGGTAATTTAATGCGATTTTCAGAGCCTCTTCGCTTTTTTCTTCAAATGGAGGACGACGTCATCGAGTACAGTCGTGCGTCAACTTTGCTGGTACTATTGTAGGTTGAAGATGGTGAAAGCAGTTATGGCTGGTGGGTAGAAGGACGTTAATGAAGAGAGTATTGAATATGGAGGGTGAGAGAGAGTATTGAAGAAGACGTTGAAGAAGACGTTTTTGGGAGGGAAATCAATAACCAAAGGTCAACGGATATTTTTGACCATTTTAGCAGGTTACCAGTTTTTTGGAGCAACAAAGGTTAAAGGGGTATAAAGCTTGGATTAATCAAAAATAATCAAAATGTTGGATTAATTTTGGCTAATGGCTAAAAGGTTGGATTATTAAAAGTAATTTTTCCTAAATTATTTTAAACTTTAACATAATTTTATCAAAAGTTACATGCTACCTTAATATTTTGAGCTTTTGATAAAATTTACTCAACCTTTACCTTAAAACGCTTCTACCGAACACGAGAACACATTCTAAGGTCCTGTTTGGTTAGACCTTTTGGAATGGGTTGGAATAATGAGTTAAAATCCATTCAACTCATATTATTGTTTGGTTGTGGACTTTTGGTATGGAACCTCATACCAAAGGCGTTCTAATTCCACCCTAAATCCCTGAAATCTCATGCTCATCTCACCCCCTAAGATTCAATATCCATTTGATCCATGATTCAAACCCTAACTCACGAGAGAGGAGAGAGAAGCATCAATATCACTTTGGATCCAACCACCCCACACCTTTCTTCTTCTCCGGCACAGACCAAAGGCCAAGCCTCCATCCCAGAAGCTGACGACCCATCACCGGTCTCCTTCTCTGGCTTGGGTGCTGAACAAGGGACGTTAATTGTACCGCTTTAATTATCGTTGCTATTGCAATTGGAATATCGACATTGCTGGATTGATTTTTTTGGAATTTAGGTTGAATATGTAATACTCCGTACTTGTTTTGTCGGAGAGGAGAAAAATGCTTATTGCAACAGGAGTTGATGTTTCATTCCATGTTTAATTTTTACTAGTACAGAACTCGTGCAATTGCACGGATTTATAAGTCTATACTAATGTTTTGAACAAAATAACTTGAATGAGTGATGTTATTTAACTATTTCATATATAAAGTGACGACTTGCATATTATTTTTAAAAGTGACGGATTGTATATAATTTACATAAGATGTTCTCTAGCTCTTTCTTTCACTTTTTCTTTTTAATATACTATCTTAACACCATCTAGAACTATTATGGATAATCAACATCAAGATTGTTAGGATTGGTATCCTAATCATACTTTGAATCATTGATAGGGTATAATAAAATCGGTGTATCATATCATTACGATCCTACAAATTTGATAAAAGAAATATTATTTTGTTTAATTTTTTATCGATTGGTTTATCCAATTTTGTTAATAGGTAATGTCAAAATTGCATGTATGTATTTCACATAGTGCAACAACAATTAACTATAAGCAAATACCCATTTATTTCACATCAAAAGGTCTTGTGCGCACTAGGTGTACAATAAATTTATTGTACACCAAAATAACTTTTACCCATTTTTTTGTAACTTTAACCTAATTTTGATTAACTTTTATATTAGTAAAAAAACGTTGATAGATAAACATTTTAAAGAGTTAAATGATTAATTTTATACATTATTAGTGATTTTGAAGAAATAAGTTTTATTAAAATAAAAAAATTATCATTTAAAAATAGATAACTTTTACATATATAAGCTTAACTTTTAAACATTTTGAGTTAACTTTTACTCTAGTGTACAATATTTATTGTACAACCCTTGTAAATAAGAATTTGTGATTTCACATAGTGCAACAAACTGTATGTATGTATCTAAGAAAATTACGGAGCATATATCCTTTAATTATCAAAACAACTTTTTTTTAGATTTTAGTTTCTTTTAGTGGTTAAACATTTTTTTGTGCTAATGAGCCATGGGTACATTATAAATTACAACGGGGAAGGGTTAATTCAAACCTGTGACATATCATACACAAGACCGTAATAATATCTTTACCACCAAGCCAATATCCCAATACCTATTTTCCTCCGTATGTCAAAAACAACTAATTGAGTAATATTTCAATCAATGTCATAATTATCTATTGAGGTTCTTTGCTATGATTATAAGATTGGTCACATACTTGCATAAATGACAGAGTGGAGGGGTCAAAAGATTAAAAAAAAATGAAAATACTTTGTACTTCCTCCATTTTTTTTATAATTGCACCCTCTTAGATTTCACGCTTGCCAATGCACTATTTTAACCATTAATATATCTCATTATACATTTTTAAAAAATTATAAAATTTGATAATTTAAAAGTATATTTCGAGACGAATCTAACAAGATCCCACATGAATATATTTTTCTTTATATATAAATCACAAAAAATAACTATATAAGAATATGTGAGTAGTGTCAAAACCTAAGATGGTGCAATTAAAAAAAAATGGAGGAAGTATATAAATGGTAGGTTTGGATAAGATATATACTCATGTTTGGGATATTAAAGTTTGGGATAAGATACTCCTGTTTCTTTTGTTTACAATACTAATTTACAATAAACTTCAATCATAATCCATATGAATAAACATTCGTGCATCGCACGGGCTTAAATCTAGTATCTTATATTTGTATCCTTCGTCCCTTATTACAGAGTACTACTTATTCCATTATTCAATATTGCCATAGATTGATACTTCGTATCTTAGTTACTTTGGATAGTTCATCTTTTAAATCAATTGTCGATATTCAAAGGATTTGAAACACTTCTCGGTCAAACATACCGGTTATGGACTTCCGCTTTCATCTTTTACGGTTACTTTGACCTTGTACATGTCGTTCATATATATAATTTATTTTAAAAAAGTATTAATGTGCATACCACAAATAAATAATATATATTAATTTAATCAAAAATAAAAAGATAGAAGGATGAAATTGTGAGTCATAAGATGAAATTGCTACTCATCTAATTATGAGTCATAAAATGAAATTGCTAATTATGAGTTATAAGATGAAATTGCTACTCATCTTTAATAAGAGGACACTAAAGTACAAAATATGTATACAGCCTTACAGAATTATTAGTGGACAAACTATGATCATTTGAAGAAATAATCAGTAGCCTAAGGTAATTCTCATTAAAAATTGGGGTTGTTGAGAATGTTGAAATTGGGCTAGTTTCAATATTTTGTGAAGCCCAATAAAGTCATCAGCCCAATTTGGATAACTGGCCCCAATCAGTGGATAAGGTCTAGAATCAATTGAAAGAATGACATTGAAGATGAAAAATGCATTAACGAATGGATGGGCCTCATTGATTGTATTGTCTAATAGGCTTTCAGGACAGTATTAGGAGATTACAAATAAAGAAAATTGAGCTTTATTAAAGAAGTGTCAACCCTCAATCTTAAATAATAATATCCTCTATACACTAGTTCCAATATGTTGCCATTGCTTTACTACACATATCCTCAATTATGTCACATGGACATCTCCCAAAATACATCTCTTCGTTGCCTTGTCCCAAATATTCTCCATGACTTCGTTTGGTAGAACCTGAATTTATCGAAACTTAATTTATGTAAGCTTATTGAACTTGATAATCTGACCGATTTGGTTGGATTTGATTTAAACTTATTCGTCATGATTAGATTTTATTGCAAGAGAACAACTTGAGAGATTAAAATTAATAGGACATGATTCTTGCCTTGATATATTGGACCCGTATTTTTTAAAGGGGATATCTTCAATATTAATAGAATTTTAAATGCGACATTGAAGTACAATTACAATTCTGTAAGGGACTAAAAACTTTCATAATCGACTATCCATCCAAACTTAGGCCTTGTCTTGTTCATCTTTTTTCCACACATTTCAGGAGAAATAAGTTCAGTTCAGGAAAAAAAATGGTTGCGCAAGTACTAAAATAATTTTTGATAAGTTAAGATACGTAAAAAAAAATGGAAATCAAGTGAATATAATACACCATACATCTCAAAATGGCTCTCATACAATACAATCATGCTCCATACTTAGGCCCTATTCTTCTGAACTTTATTTGGCTGAACTGAACTGAACTGAACTGAACTAAACTGAACTGAACTGAACTAAACTTAATGGAGCTGAACTGAACTGAACTGAACTCAATGGAGCTGAACTGAACTGAATTGAACTTAACTGAACTTAATGGAGCTGAACTAGGGATGGAAATGAGTGGGATTTGGATCGGGTGGAGCATCACCCGCATCCATCACCCGCTTTCATCCGCTCCACCCAGTCCATCCGTCACCCGCTTTTCTCATCACCCGCATTCCGTCCATCCATCACCCGCGGGTGAACCGGGTGGATCGGGTGATATTCGGGTGAAAACTATTAACCACTACAAATTCACCATCTAAGAATATGCATAATAATTAACCAAAGAAAAATTCTTATATACCTACATTTACTACCGAAACATATAATTGTTTCTCATCATGCATAACTTGTAACCCAAAAAGAGTAAACAAACACTAACTTTAATAAATAATGGATTTACTAACACATTTTTATGTTTAAAAAAATATAAAAATAATATATATAAAATAAATGGGTGATAGATCGGGTGATAAACGGGTGGTGGGTCGGGTGATGGATGAAAAAACATCACCCGCATCCGACCCGCATCCATCACCCGCTTTTCATCCATTTATTTCGGATTTTCATCTGTTTAATTAGAGCGGGTGACCGGGTTATTGGATCATCCACTGGATATTTCCATCCCTAAACTGAACTGAACTGAACTTAATGAAGCTGAACTGAACTGAACGAACTGAACTGAACGAACTGAACTGAACTGAATGGAACTGCAAAAAAGTCCAAAAGAACATGGCCTTAATTATGTACCCATAATCTCACATATAATATGAAATTAATTTGTTATGAAGTAAACTATTCACCATCCCATTACATGAAAAGAAAATATAATAAGGTTATAAATAAATGTTACGATACAATTTCTCATCATCCATAATGTTTTGACTTAGTGGTTTACACTAAATTTTATATGCGATAAGTCACACCTTTGAATCTCTCTCGTAGTCTCGTCCTTGCCCCTTTATAACTTGTATTGCCTTTATTACTCATTCCTGTCATTCCGGATAAAATATCATGTGTCTCTACAACTTTTAATTCGCAAAAAGATAGTTGGGAAAATAATAGTTAAAAGAAATGATTTGTATAAAAACTCAAAATGTAGTGGATCCCCCTTTCACATTTCTTTGTGTTGTTGCAAGTTGAGTGGTTACATTACAGGTAAAATATATTTGAACATCATCTCTGTTCTGTTAATCTCTTTTGCACGTTTCAATTAAAATCGGGCATCTTTAACCTTTATTCCATGATCCTTACATTTTGCTCATATTCTTTGCGTATACTCCTGGATTCAATCACTCACATCATCAACTTTTCCAAGCTATCATCATCTTTTACTTTGTTCTTTAATTTTTTTTGTGTTTACCCCTTTTAATTGTTCTTTGTTTAATTTTCTTAATCAGGACATAAATATCCTGTGATTTTTGGAAATTTTTTCTGGGTTCTGAAAATTGGATGAAATTTTGAGTTAGTTGAGAAATGGGAAGGCTTTTTGTGGTCAATTTGGAAGGGAGGATCTACAGTTGCAAGTACTGTAGGACCCATCTTGCTGTCACTGAAGATATCGTTTCCAAGGTCTCATCCCTTTCAATTTGTTTTTTTTTTTTTTTTTTTTTTTTTCTTTTTTGAAAAATAAATTATATTCTATTGATTTTGGAATTGGGTTAATCTTTGGTTTGTATGATCATTGCTGGCCTGCTGGGTTTTCAGGTTTTGGGTTGTTTTTATGTTAATGGTTTACTTAATCAGTTTTATCTGGAATTCTGGGATATATGAATATCTAAAACTCATGATAATTCTGGGTTACTTTGTGTAGTTTAATGATTCAATTTGAGATTGATAATTCTTTTTGTGTTAGCAGTTTTTTTTATCATATTTGTTACGTTGCTAGTTTCCCTGTATTCTTTACTTATACTTGATAATACTAGGATTTAAAGTTTTGGGATATGAAATGATTAATTGATTAGTAGTGTGTTATTGAATAATTAGTAGTATCATAAAGGAAACCAATTTGCTATAGTATTGCAATTAGGAAATGCTGGTTTTTTTTGGGTTCCCTGGAAGTTGTTTGGGAGCCTTGGTTGCATTATGCAGCAACTTCGTTCTTGCTGTACTGTCTGTAGAATGCTATTGCTGGATATTTTGTGGCGGTTTTTTGGGATGTTTCTAGGATCAGAAGGGACTGGTATAGTTACAATCATGTGAATTTTATCAATTGCTTGTTGGTTTAGTGGTGATTGGGGCTGAACTTGGTAGGGAGAACACGTGTTCGATCCCCCGCAACAACAATTGGGAGGGGACTGGCCGGAACCTAACCACCCAGAACTCGCCTTGAATCCGGATTAGCCCTAAGGGTGAACCGGGTGCTAACACCAAAAAAAAAAAACAATCATGTGAATTTTATTCTTGTCGACCTTATCTTTTGATTGTTCTTGGAGGTGATTCTCTTGATTAATCATTTAAAACAGGCTGCATTTAGTCATGATAATCATCTAGTTTCACACTCTAGTCACTCGACACTCTAGTCATTCTACACCATGAGAGTTTAAAAGTGTTGATTAAAGGATGTGAAGAGTTAGAAAGAATGAGCTGATCGTTCACTGTAAGGCATTGTGGTGATACAACATACAAGGCTGTTTGATTAACTCGTAAATTCATTGAAAGTGGAAAAGTGATTTAAATACAAAATATGATTTACTGCAAGCTTGATATTGATAACGAACAGTCATTGTTTATCCTTGAAACTTTACAACTTCCTATTGCAGATTTGCAGGTATGTTGTTATTGTGTTCTGGACTCTATGAACAAAGTCATTGGTCCATCTTAGTGTGCACCACGGTGTCTGAACATGTAACAGATGCACGGTGTGTTTGATATATGTGCATATTCTGTTTGTGCAGAGATTTGTGCCGTAAAACTGTCATTGTTTTCTGGTACAAATATCTGCTGTTTTCTTTCAACTGTATCCAAAATAAAATTTGTTAGAACTACTAATATACTTGCATTTGATACAATGATTAGATGTTGAAATGGAATTTTTTTGATCTAGTCCATTACCTGACTGCAGTTTTACATGTGTTTTTTTATTCAGTCTTTTCACTCCAAGAACGGGAAGGCTTATCTCTTCCGCAAGGTGTAAGTTTCCTGAACTTATTTGAATTTGTTTCTTACTCTAAGGAGCTCACAGAAGCAACCGGATATTGAAAAATGTCATAATATAGCTAATTTCACATAATGTTAGTATCATGATTCATGTCAGATGGATGTTGTTATGGTTCGCTAGAAAAGATGATTTTTCCAAATATGTTTGACAGTGTGAATGTGACCCTTGGAGAGAAAGATAATAGAGTGATGATGACTGGGATGCATACTGTGGCTGATATATTCTGTGTGGGATGTGGATCAATTGTGGGATGGAAATATGTAAGCTATATTATGCAGGCTGAAATTCTATCATTTCTCATGTAACGTACGATTGGCCAAATTCATTTAGTTACTGTTGTGGGATGTGATTCTTTCAGGAGACTGCTCATGAAAAGAGCCAGAAGTACAAAGAAGGGAAATCCGTCCTTGAACGGTCAGTAACATTTGTATCATAAAGGACAACCTACCAACACATACATTCTTATTGTTTAATGTTTATGGCCTCGAATGATTATGAAATGTTTATGGTTGAGCAGGTTGAAGGTATTCGTCCCTGATGGTAGCAACTATTGGGTTGCTCATGAAGCACATGTTGGTGGCAGTGACACGGATGTTGTTTAGTTGCATATTGATTGCAGCCAATTGTACATAATTTAACCCCTTAAAATCTTTCAATTGAACTTGAGGATTCCCAGATTGTTTCGCCACATTAACATAAACGGGAATCCTCCATTGTTTAGGAATTTCTGTATTTATGTATGATGTTCAATCTGTCTGTAAATTATCCCTGTGTCAAAACAATTTATGTTCAATCAACAATCTTTGTGCTTGTTACTTTTGTATTGTGTTTTCTGCAGTTATGGTAATTGCAGCTTCACTGATTTATTTTCTCCGGCGAAGGGGAATCAAATGAATGTATTTTCAAACCAATACTCGAATTTTCCTATTTACAGGGTGACTTTGACGTCTCTTTTGTAGATCTATTGCCAAACTTTTATTCTTTGAACATGTTCCTATATTTCTTGGAAATACGATTTATCCTAATTTTCTATTGATTTTTGTAATAGAGAATTAGAGATAGACTGTACACAAATTTTATAAACAGTCACTATAAAAAAAATAAAAAATAAACGTTTTTTTTTTATGATGCTAGTTTGAGAACGATTTTCACAATATAACACTTTCAAGACGTTAAAATTCTTAAAATATGTCTCTTTTTAATGCAACTACTCGATTTGGGTTCGGGTTACTCCCCGAGTTATTACATTATTTATGGTTATTACTTTTATATGAAATTAGCTTTTGTATAGTGGTAATTTAGTCTATTGATCTATTGTTTTAATTTTATCGAGCTTGTGCTTTTAGAGAAAAAAAAAAAGAATTAAATAGAGGTAGAATTTAAAGGTTGAAAGAATACATAAAGTAAATAGTGTATTAATTTATATTGAGTGTTAATGGGGAAGAGGGGGGAGGGTGGAGTGAAAGATGTTGAATGAATAGATTGGTGAATTGATGTTGTATGAGGAAAATGAAGTGAAAGATGCAGTTGGAGTTGTATAATATACTCCGTAGCAAACATCAAAAGAAAAAATAAAATAAAAAACAAAATTGATGGAAGAAATAATGGATGACACATGTCATCTAATCAAACGTGGTTTCCTTTTTTAAATACTGGGTATATATTCTCCATTTACCGTCCACGTTAGCAAACAAATTGACTAATTTATTTTTTAATGAATTAACCCAAAATCGCCAATTGAATTGGCGGTTCATATAAGTAAACCGCCAACTCAATTGGCGATGTAAATCGCTCCTAGTTTGAATTTAGACATAGGTAAAATGAAAATTCAGAGCATACCTCCGGTTAGGCAGTGATTACCAATACAAGAGCATTTGTGCAGTGATTACCCGACACCTACATTTGGGTGCATTTAGGTAAAATAGCACCTGCATTTAGAACCTCCTATTACATTGATGGCGTACTCTTGTCTATTGCTACCAATCCTATCACTCAACTCAATTTGGAGATTTTTTTTTGAGAAACTTTTTATGTGCAACCGCTTGTATTTATGAGCGTGATACAATCAAAGTTATTTCTTTATACATGTGTTTGCCTGTTTGGACTTTAGATAGTGTTTTAGGACACACACCACAAAATTTCTCTTTCATTTCCTAAAATGTTTCTCAAGTTTAAATTGACCAAAATTCTAAGGATCTTTTTCTTAGAAAAACACTATTAAATGGAGTACTTCTAAAGTTCTAAGTGTAAAGTAAAACGCTTGAAAGTCTGAAATTGTATTTCCGTTGAAACTCTCATTGTATTGTCATAATGAAACTTGATCGTTTTTTATTTAATCATAACTAGCTTTTGAGCCCGTTCAAAAAATGGGTGGGCGACTGGGCGGTTATGTAGTTGTTACTATGTATTTAGTTTATCTTTTTAAGTTCAAATTTTATGGAGCTTGTGATTTTAGATAGAATATACTTCCTCCATTTTTTAATAATTGCACCATCTTGGTTTTAGCACTATTCACATATTTTTATATAGTTATTTTTTGTGACTTATATGTAACGAAAAATATATTCATGTGAGATCTTGTTAGATTCGTCTCGAAATATATTTTCAAATTATCAAATTTTTATAATTTTTTAAAATGTATAATGAGAGATATTAGTGGTTAAATTAGTGCATTGGCAAACGTGAAATTCCAAATGGTGCAATTAAAAAAATGGAGGAAGTATGATTTAAATAGAGGTAAATTTAAAAGGTTGAAAGAATACATAAATTAAATAGTGTATTAATATTGAGTGCTAATCGGGAAGATG
This sequence comes from Spinacia oleracea, assembly GCF_020520425.1. Taxonomy (NCBI): domain Eukaryota; kingdom Viridiplantae; phylum Streptophyta; class Magnoliopsida; order Caryophyllales; family Amaranthaceae; genus Spinacia; species Spinacia oleracea. Next base: position 111,016,077 of record NC_079487.1, read on the forward strand.
GAGTGAAAAATGTTGAATGAATAGATTGGTAAATTGATGTTAATTGTATGAGGGAGATAGAGTTGTATAATATATCAAACAACAAAGAAAAAATATAATAAAAGCCAAATTGATGGAGGAAAGAATGGATGACACGTGTCATCTAATAAAATGTGGTTTTCCTTTTTAAATACTAGGTATAGAGTTATAGATTAGGTATAGATTAGGTATGGACACTTACCATGGGTTCGGATCCTTTTGGAGTCATACAATAACTCTACAATGAGTTTGTTTATTCCTAGTCCTTAATTAAAATTAACGGGTCGGATGCTACTAATAGGGGTGAACACATCAAGGTACCCAGTTAAAATTCCAAAAATCGGAACCGAAACCTGTTGAAACAGGTTCCTTAATATGGGAATCGGAATCGGAACATGTTGTAACAGGTTCCTGAAAATGAGAACTGGAACCGGAACCTGTTGCAATAGGTTCCGATTTAGGGTACCCTGTTATTTTAATATTTTTTTTAATATCTTATTGATATTTTATTGAAAAACTATATACTTTATGGTTTGGGCTTTGATTTTTTTATAGATTGGGCTTAAGTTGTAATTTTGTATTTATATTTTCCAAAAATTAGAGCTCGAATTGTTTTATATTTTGGGCATATGAGACATTTTTATATTGCCCGGTTCTTTTATTTTGGGTACTTCATGTTAGAATTAGTGTGTACAGGGTACCCAACAGGGTACCTGTTTCAAAAAATTGAGAAACGGAACCGGAACCTGCACAACATGTTTCGGCAAAAACCGAAGGTTCCTAACAGGTTCCGGTTCCGATTCAGAGTACCCTGACTTTTTGCTCACCCCTAGCTACTAAGCCAAATAAATAATTTAAAAACCTTCAAATCTTCTACCAAACTATAATAAAGTAGATTTAGCTAATGGATCACAATCAACCTAGTTACATTAATTTTGGCATTTCAATTTTCTGGTACAAGAAATTGGGGGCCAACAAAAATCAACCACCAAACACTACTCTAAAGTCTAAACCAAACATTTTGAATGGTTGAGATTAGTTGACTAGTTATAATACAAGATGGCCGAATGATTTGCATTCATATGCTAATTCCAACCTAGCCTAGAACAGTTAAATGTATTGCCCTGCCCTGGTAGTTGAAGTATTCTCTAGTGGTTTTGGTAGTTGAGTTTGGGTACGTAGTTGAGCTATGTAAGATCTATTCTTTTTTTTGTTTGTCCCGTTTGTTTTTCTTGACTCGTCTTTATAAAATTGTATTCGTATTAAAAATAATTACGAGGATCACAACTTTACTCTCACATAAAATACATTTGATCCTACAACTTTTATATCTTCTCAATACCAATCGACAAAAGATTAACAGAATAAAAAATGGTTTGTTTGGGAAAACAATTGGGGTAGTTGTTGAAAAGCCATTTAATGTTATGTGATGAGGATGATACGATTAATAATTCTATTATTAGTCAATGAGAGCATTGCTTTGTTGGTACAACTTGGCATTTTCTTGCTTTCTTTTACTTGTGGAGTAGGTCTTACTTTTGATAAGGAACAGCATACGAATTTTCAAAAATGAGAAAATCATTTACTTTCCAAGGTCACATACTTTGATTATCGATTTGTTATGGAGCACTTATTCCGAAAAAGATGAAAAGAAAAAAAAAAGCGTAACAAGTATTATCGGTAGGAGCGAGTATTAAGATTTAAAAGAAATAATTCGAGTAGATTTCTTGTCAATTAAAAGAAGTAAAAACATTAAATTTCCTCTTGATCACAAAGTATGATCTTTAACTAGAAACCATGCAAATTAAAATCAGAAATGTTGTCTAATACTACTTGCAATATTTTTTTTGTCCAAAACGTCTCTTAACATGCAAAGATAACATCCATACAGAAATAATTTTCAAGTCTGTAAAAATTTCCTGCCTCTTCCACAAGAATTCATGTACATGTGAAGTTACTATAAATGTCGAATGCATTACGGAGTCTGTAATGCTGTAACTGCAGATAAAAAGATCATTCCATTGATAACTGACCGAAAGCAAATTCGAGCGCAACCAGACTTCAGAAGTAATTTGTGCAGTGATTACCACATAATAGTACAAGATGTATGAAGAGCTGAAATTAGTAAATAGTAATTGTTGGTTCTGACCAGTGTTACCTAATTCTCTAATCACCCCCACGAACCGCGAACCAAATAAACGAATTATAACATGAAAATAGTACAATTTTGGCCTAATTTAGCAAATTAGGTAGCGAATTGCGTACCCGTACCCAGTCTCATACTAGCGAATCAAGTAACAGTGGTTCTGACTTGTGATGAACTAAAAACTCGAGTGAGTTGAACGGCCTTCTTGTTTGTATTTACTTCTAAACGGCTTCTGTGGTGTGGATTGTGATCGCTGCCTCTCTGCGATTATCCTTGCACTAATACCACACGGACTTAAGAAAGATGGTCCATTCGTTTTCCCTTTTGCTTTCCCTGCAATGGTTCCATTCAATTCAGTATATAAACCAAAAGTTTGTACAACCTCTGTTTCATAAAGATCTTTACAGTTACTATTTGCACAAATATTAAGACAAAGTAGAAAAGTTGGTTGAATATAATAAAATATGGATAAAGTAAGAGAAATGTGTAAAAAGATGGATGACTGTAAGAAAAGAGAAAGTGAGTGCAAAATTGTTAATATTATGGGGTAAGAAGGATAAGCTAATTCATGTCCAAAAATAGAATAAAGCAAAGTGTAAAGAATATCATGAAACGTACTAAAATAGAATGTGTAAAGATCATTTTGAAATGGAGGTAGTATATGACAGTAAATATACAAAAACATGCTTAGTTGCGCGGTGTTCACCTGTATCTTTGGTTGTTCTGACACTGTTAGATTTCCTCAGAAGTGGAACCTTCTTATCAGGGAGTTTCTTTTCAGAAGTCTCACTACAAGCTGTTCTTGTTTCAGCAGGAGTTTCAGAACAAGGGGATGATGATGTATTGCTTTTCTTCAAAGGAGAAGGTCGTTTCTTCTCAGGAACTTCTGAGCAGACTGATCTTGCACGGTTCACTAGGAAAGACGAGTGACCAGCTGCTAAACTGTTTGATTTCCTAAACAATGGAACTTTTTTTTCAGGGATTTCCACACTCACAGTCCTTGTTGTATCATGTGTTTGCAAGAATTGCTCGTCTGTGTTTATACCATTAACCCTCCTCAGAATTGACAGTCTCTTCTCAGGAATCTCTAAACACAATGACTGTGTGTCGTCAGCTGGTGAAGACGAGGTCTCTAATATATTAGCCATATCATCCAACATATGAGCCGAAATAACCACCTCACTATGTGAATCCCAACTCTTGTCTTTACTTATTCCATTAAGCTTCTCTTTCTCTGCTAATCTGTAAGAAAACAACTGAAATGGAATCTGTGAAACAGGAGTTAATGTTACACTAGCCTCTAATGGGAACTTCTTCATAAACCCTGCTTCTATATCACAAAAATCTACTTGAACTATTGATGGGATTTCAGGTTGTGCAAGATGAGGGTTCATCACAATCATCCTCTTGATATAGCGTAGTATCCTACATATTGATGAGAAAGCCGGTCTTTGAGTTGGATTTGTTTGCCAACACCTTTTAGTCAAGTTTCCAAGATACTTTGGTAAAGCAAAAGGGAACAAAGGCCTCTCCCCTGCCTTTATATTTCTACTCATCTTATCACCTTGAAGGTGCCCATCTTCGAAAGGAACTTTCCCTGTCAAAAGCTCAAAACAAAGCATCCCAAAACTATAAACATCAGCTTTCTCAGAGTACTTGTGTTTTTCACTATTTCCTGGTCTTTCTTGTTCAGTCAACACCTCAGGTGCATGCCAAATAAAAGAGAATATTTCATTCTGGTTTGGTGATGGGGAGCCTCTAGAAGGCACAGTTTTAACATCCTTCAAACCAAAACCAGAGATTTTCGCAAGAAAGTTGTTGTTCCCTTCTGAAGATGATGAATAATTTCTAGGTTTGATAACAACATTTGAAGGGTTCAAATCTCCATGATAAATCTTCTTAGAGTGTAGATACTCCATCCCTCTCGCGATTTGAAGCATGATATCAACAGCAGCTGGGAAAGAGAAGGGAATCCGCCTTTTTGAACTACAAACCTCTTTTATATAGCTGTTTAGATCTTTACTCATCAGCTCCATCAAAAGGAAATACTCTCTTTTTTCCTCATCGTGAAATCCACACAGATACTGCGCGACATTTGGGTGTGAAAGAGAGAGCAATGAAGTAATCTCAGAATTCAATAAAGCAGGCTCACCAAAAAAGTGTCTCAAAATAAAACTCTCCCCTAACCATTGTACCTCTTTATACTGCATTCCCCCTCCTAAACGCCTCCTCACCTGATAATCCTTTGCTCCAGTTAAAACAGAACTATGGAAGAGTGATTCTTCCCCATTCATTTTCTTCATGAGTAAGTCACTAAGCCGTTTTTCTTGTTTACTCAACTTCTTCTCCTTAATCATTTCCAGCAAAAGCCATTGATCCTCTTTCCAAACCTTACACATCCTATGCAAAATATCCTGTGAAATCAGATATTGCTTCCCAAATTTCCACATAAAGAGTTTAGGATCATTCCATGTCATGTCATACTTGTTAGACAACATGATCCGCTTCTTCTTCATCTCTTCTAAGTCAAGACCTGATATTTCCCCGGCTGTTTCAATCGCTTCAATAACGATTGCAAAGTAGCAAAGCAAGTTATGCATATGAGTTTCAACACCATCTTGATTGTTGTGAAAGTATATGGCTTTCACCAACCAATCCTTGGAACAATCCATGCATTGTTTTATATAAAACTCTGCTTCTTTAAATACTCTATGAAGCTCTTTTAATGGCTGTTCTAATGCTTTCCATTTTGTATTCTTCTCTTCTAATTTCAGGTTCATCTTAATCTCTTCTGATAATGTCTCAAAGGCTAAATTAAACATGTCAAACAACAAACTGCACTGTCTTTTGTTCATCTGAATATTGTCTTCCAATATCATTAAGGCTTTCATGCTTCCTAGTACTTCTCCTATTTGTCTAAACTGCTCCATTTTCTTCCCAATAAACCAAAATTCAACAAAAATAAATTATGAATCTTTTCAGATTTTAATTTTTTTTATTTTAACAAGAAAAGAGATATAGGCTAGTCTCCACGAACATACCAACCTAACTCATTCTTTCAGATAATTGTAAGATCGAGAGACCACATCATTACACGAAGAGAACCAATACACCGTTGTAGATCTTTCAAGGCTGAGATTCGCCATGAAGTCTGCTGCTTAATTAGCAATTGGTCTTGATAACTTCAGATAATGTACCTTGTAACAAAATGTGTGGATAATCAGGAGAAAATATATATATTATTATGTTGAAAATATACTATATAATATCTATTGATCAATAGCAATTTGCATGAAGACGACTTTAAACAATAAACAATGTTCATGTAATAAAATGATTTTAAACAATAAACGCATATATTTTCTGTAAAATGAAATTCAGCGGATGAAAAATATAATATACTATTAGCCAGAATTCAAAAGGGAAAAAAACTTACTCGTTGAAGAAATAAAAGATTAAAAATAATGTAAGCAGGATCTAATTAGATTCAGAAAAAATGAAAATTAGTTGCCAAATCCCCAAGTGGGGAAAAGAGAGATTATAATGAATCTAGCAGTTATGAAATGAATGACAGCCATTTTTTTTATTTTTTTGAAGGAATTTCCTTTTATTTATTTAAGGATTAGAAGGAGATATACTTGTAATTTTAAAAAGATATTCTTTTAAATTTTATCCGCAATTTAGAAGGTGGACAATGATGCACCTTAAGAACACAGGCAAATAGCTAAAAGAACATTACCTTACATGAAAAGAATATGAATGTATCGATTATTGGTGTTTCTAACGTATGCATCTAGTGCATAGATTAACTAATAGGTTGGATTTTCAGCCTTCTTATTTTTATTTATTTCTTAAAAAAAATGAAATACGGACTAGTAATATTAGTTTTTATAACAAAAAAGTGAAATAATATATCGCATGTTTTTTGGTCGCAATGTATGTTTTTGTATGTGCATATATGTCTTTTTAGTTCATCATGCTCATAGTAAATCATTGTCCATATCCACGAATTGAGTTTTAACCGCTTTTTTCATAAATTCTGGGATTATTGTCAACATTTTGAGAATAAATTCCGTACTATCAAGTCTTATTTATACGAGTATATGAAGATGAAGAGGTGATCACCGGCAAACTTGACCGAGGACGACAGAGAAGATTGATAGGATTGGATTTAGTGGAACGTTAGAGAAAAAGAGAATCTTGTGTGGTACATGAGACTTGCAAAGGTAACATCAACACTATGGTCTATGCACCAAGCTCAGCTTAAACCATGCGAATTGGTAAGACCAAGTTTTAATCAGGTCGGCTAACCTGCTGCGTAACTAAGAGTTCACTGCTGCTAGCCTGCTACCATGCTACTCGGAAATTGGAATCAGCCCTAAACAGTGGGAGAACCTAAGTAGGTGCTGCCAGACACGCAGTGACACAATCACACAGGTCACTATGGACTATAGTAATTATATGTCCAAACTGAAAAAGAACAAGAAATTGAAAAACTAGTTCTACTTTACAACCAAAAGTTCAAAACCAAAAAAAATAGATAGTTTGGAATTTGAACTTTTAACATGTATATAATGGTTTATCACAAATCTTAGAAAGAACTCCCGAGTAACAATACAACAATCATGTATTAATCCCACTAAAGCAAAGGACTCCAAGTAAGGACATTCCCCAGAGAGAAAGAAGATAAGAAAGCAAACAGAAACTTGATCCATCCTACAGAGCAACCCCTTAGCAGCTACTCTAAACAATTGTTTCAACAATTGCATACTGTCGCCATAGCGCACACACACACATAACAATGTAAACCAGGAACTCCTTGCTGCAAACCATAGTTAGAGATTAACGAAACTAACCAAGCGAATAAACCATTCTTTCTGAGAGATGTGGGCCAACGACCTTCATGTAACTCAACAATTGGTTTTCCAGTTGCACTTGCTTAGCTGGGCTAATAACTCGTTGCAATTCCTTCAGTCGATCAGAAAAGGAAACAAAACAAAAAAGAAAACAAAAGCAATGTCAACTAATCTTTAAAACTGAAACAGAGCTAAAAGAAGTCACTGCTTTTGGGTAGAGTGACTTTCAATAAAAAATCTGCTAACTAAAGATTTTGAACCTTGCTTAGAAACAAGCAACATTTTATAAAAATAATCTATATACCTTGTATCTTAGGCGAGATCCCCTCAAATCAAGCAAAAGGCAACCAACATCACCATTCTCAGTTGGAGCTGAGGCAAGATGATTGGTTTCAGGTAACAGTTCATCTTCTGATGAATCAGAATCACTCATGTTCTCATCCCCACCTACGTAAGCATCATTCAAATCTTCATCACCGAGGTCATCATGCTGCTGATCCAAAAGCTTTCCAGGTTCTTGGGTTGACAACAAGTCCCCGTTTCGCATATTGGCATAATCTGACAACACAGCATACCGAGCTCTATCAAGCAATGGTTTTGCAACATCAAAATGAACCCACCTACAAAAAATCAGCTTCTGTTACGGAAAGGGATAAAGACTCCAACCACAACTTTCTACACAAGATCATAGACATAGCTAGGCAGGATGACATGTCCAAGTATTAACAGACAGGGATATTGCTATTAATGCTAAACCTTATCACCCAACCCACACCCCTTCAAAAAAATATTGACAACCCAGCCGGACAAGCACTAAGGAAGCACCATGCACCTGATTAATCGATTATGAAAGGTAAGGTAATATAGCTCAACTACAAGGGCCACATGATTCAGTAAGTATAAATCACTTGATTCTTTCCCTCAAAAAAATCACTTGATTCTTTGTATTCATGAACTTATGCTACTTATCACTTTCAGGAAAATAACTTACTCGTAACGAAGAGGACATAAAAGTTCTGATGGCCGATAAGCTGCTTTGTATCTCATTTTGCTGCAGGAGTGAATATAATAGCCAAGATAATAATACTGAAGGCAGGGACAATGACGTTGGTTTTCCTTTACACAACTTATCTCTTGCAAGACGGAGTATTTACCAAGTGATAAAAAAGCAAAATCAGGATCCCAAAATAAATATTTGCTCGACAAACTCTTAGGAAGGATATCTATCACCCCAACTGCAATGAGTCGCCCATCAATCCGATACTGTTGGTGGAATGAGCCAAACCCACAAGAAGGAACAGTGTCATCACCAGTTGGGGGAACATATATCAAGGGCGTATCAACCAGAAACCTCCGATACGATTGCTGCGTGATGTCACCAGGTTCATCATCGTGAACTTTTGTCTGATATTTTCTATACAGCGCAAACTCTTCCGGGTCAAAACTGGATCTATTTAAAATGATTTCCAGTTTCCGTTTCTTTCTCTGAGGTTTTTTAGGTATGATGTCATGTCCTTTACTTTCTTGCACCGAAGATTCTCTGGGAACAGCTACATGAGAGTCTTTAACAGTATGGACCTCCTTTACTGTACAGTAGAAATTTAAGTGTCCATTGCAGGCTTTTATTGATAAATCAGGTACATCTATAAGATGCCGCAAAGAATTTGCCAACTCTTCTGAAATATGTTTGGGAGATAAATCATATGAAGAACCTTTTATAACCAAACTGTTTTTCTTAGTCCCTGACAGTCTGACATCATTGTCATCTGACTTTGCCCGTCTCAATAAAGCCACTAACTGAAATGAAATATTGCTTGTATATAACAGATCTTCTGACCCTTCAACTAACCGTCTCTTTTTGGACAGTGAAACCTTTTTTACTATACCTTTAGGATATTGAACATCACATGGTAAATCCTTACTTTTAGCAAATGATTGGATGGCAACATCTATTTGTTTGGATAGAAAATCCAACAACTCTTCTTCCTTGGCATTCTGTTCATTTTTTCCTAGAGATTCCATTCGCGATGAGTCAGACAATTCATCACCATGAGGGAGTACTTGTGAGTCCCCTGATTTATCTGCAAGTTCTTGTTTTTTACCATCCCATATGCCATCCAAGTACCTACACATTGATCACACAAATGATCAACAGAACAGCAAGGCAACGCAGGTTACGCAGCACAAAAGTTGAAGAATGTTATCATCAGGCGAAGAAAAGGGAATAGTTGGGTGCTTCTATAAGGCACTTTCGAGGTTTCACCAACTTGTTAGAAAAAAGAAATCACATAAGGGAAAGGTTTAGTGAAAAAAGATGCCAAACACAAACAGTGGTTAACTATAAATCAAGTGTCTCGGGTAGGATAGTCTCTAGCCACATAAAATTTTGACTCTTGATGCGATATAGAGCCCATAATTCCTTGTGCAAAATCTTTTCTAATATTCGCTTGGAAATGATAAAATTTAAGATTAAAACATTCAAATTTAAAATCAACTACGTAAAATACTAAGCAACTTAAACTAGAAAAGCTGATGACAGTGATGAAAATCATCAAGGTTGCATTCACGTGAACTCCAAAGTTAAATATAAGTTGAGAAAGTCTGTAATTATACCTTTGCATTCGTCTGGACACCCGAAGTTGCTCTTTAGAAGGAGAAAAATTATCAGCTTTTAGTCTTATGGTATATGCAGGGCAGCATGTCGTTTCCATCTCAGGTTTATACAGAAAACTACCAGATCTTCTCCAGCCTCGGTCCAGAAGATCTGTGGGAAAAACATCAGACATCCAATGTAATTGCCAAACTAAAGCCAAAGCACTAGCAAATAAGAGAAAATGTTTAATGCTTTTGCATGATGATTTATTGATTTAACAGGCCAATTGAAGAACGACAAGGGAACTTCCCCAAGTTATGCACTGAAGCAGATACACATTTGAACACCACACGTGGAGCTCATCTATCTCTTTAGGCTAATAGATATTCATCATAGATTTTAGCTTAAGACGGAGTGCTTTGATTTTCACAGTTAACAAAACACTCATAAAGGCCTCTCTCTACATAACCGTCAATTTTCTTAATACTTTACAACTTCCCCATGCAGGAAGCTTACAAAAGCAACTAGGTAAGTTGGGTTTTTCCCTGCTTAACTTCCGTTACAAGAACGGCACATAAATCTCAGTAGGAATTTCTTTGATCTTCAATTGCTTTTCAAGTTTTCAGAAATCTACACACATCGGACGAGGGAAACTGTAATCATGCAGGATGAAAAAAGGTTTCAGCTGCAAACTCTACTAGTTTAGCGCCCAACTCCTATTACTTCTTGGTTTTACTGAAGGGAAGTACTTTTTCAATTTGATTGTCACTGTACTCAAATCTCAAGTCTGGATACCCAATACTGCACAAGACCAATCCTCTGGTCAACTTATTTTACACTCATAAGGGGGCAAGGGGGGTTAAGATCAACCATTCAACCCCAATTCCCGTAGTAGAAGCTTAGTTGAACAATTATATACAACTGACAAATATTTACTCTTTTCAGAACTTCATCTTCAATCCTTAACAACTCAAAACTTGTGAAGAAAGACTAACCGATCGCCACTCTTCACCCATGCTTGCAGGTGACATTGAATGACAAAAACCTGCAAAGCCTTGTGCAGGTGCCTCTAATATTCCTTCCTACATTAAGACCTTGAGATAAAAAAGGTCGTAGTGCTCATAAGACCATTGTGACAAGAATCCTAAAGAAGGTAAGTAGCAACTAAGCCTATTTCGAGTGTTACCAGATTGTATTTTCAGCTTTTTTAAAAAATTCGGATGAAAATCAAGGAAAATTAACTCCAGTTTCAAAGTGTTAAACCAGCATAGTATATTAGCAACTCCAATAGTTGAAGAAAGGGACGTGGTTGCAAATATTAAAAATGTTAAGCCAGTAGCTATAAGGTGCCTACACCACTGTTGCACATTTTCTAAATTAGCTTTGTTTGGCAAATTAGTTTTGTAGAGCTAGTTAACTTGCCAAATGTAGCACACAAAAAAGGTCCATTGAGCCACTTGGCCTGGGAAAGGAAGGTCTGGGTACGGAGCTATTGATAGTGAAAGACTTTCATGTGGTGAATTGGGCTTTGTCAGGTAGATTTCCCTACACACAATGGAAAGATATTCTAGATATCCTTTTTGGATGAAGTCCGATGATACACAGCAGAGCAAAGAGTAGGAAAGTAGGAAAGAAACAAGGAAGTGGAGTCTATTCCTTCCGTACTCCCCTTTATTTCCCTTTGCTGGTTAAGAGCCCTCATTGCGAATATGCTGGGAAGCTGACACAGCAACAAGAAAATCTAACCTTCAAGCTGAAGAAAAAAGGGGAAGTGCTGACTTGGCAGATTCAGGGGTACCAGGTAAGAATGTGAAGAAGAAGCTAAACTAAACTGCTCCACCAAGTAAGAACATGGAGGAAGAAACAGGAACAACTGCCTAATACTCGCTGCTGTTTGCTGCAGCGCTAAGACAAATACATGGAATAAGAACCACCTTAATCATGTCAAAGCCTCACAGACCTCTATGATACTAGATGATAATAACATAAACAAACGGGAGATAATCAATCTCTTATACTAGAAAATTTCTCTATAACAAGATACATTTGTAGTAACTATGACAAGGATATGATTGTATTAATATGACAAGATGCCAAAGAAACCAACCTTGATAATCATAAACTGTAAGGCTGTTTGCCCATAAACCTGCACAAATGAATAATTGCTTAAGCTTAAAGCCCTTTGTCAAGTAGAAAAGAAAGGAATCAATGTTAGAAGCACGGCCATATGAACTACATAAACACTTCGGGAAACTCCGTGCTTCCAAAAGAAACTTCAATAATCAAATAATCTCACTCATATCTTAACATTCAAGACAATACCCTATGTTTGCAGGAAATGTTAACATCAACATCATTTTTGCCACAATATAAACAGATAAAACACAATATATCACCCAGGAAGCAAACAAAGCTATCACTACCACTAATAAATTAGTAGCCCTTTGAGTTTGCGAAGAGTACTCGCAAGAAAAGAAAAAAAACATGTCAAACCCGAATTAAGACTACCAACACTTACATAGTTTGATTCATTCCAAACATACAACATGACACATAACTAATTGATGTTTTATCATTACATTCCCCAATTTGAATTCTAAGAATAAAACATCACCAATCATCACATTATATACACATAAACACTGATTCAAGCCAAATTGCCCCTTTTTTCCTCCTAACATGAATTACATAAGTGATAACAACATTAAAAAAGAAAAAAGAAATGCAGTAGATGTTTTCAGATTAAAAGAATCAACGATCAGGCAATTAAAATCAGCTAAACACTACTGTATTTGATAAGAGAAATACTCCGTATAGAGAGGGGTAAAGATTGACCGTGAGTGGTACTGGAGCGACGACCGGATTTACAGTAACCGCAAGTGGACCGACGCCTTCCGACATCAGCGACAACGCTTTCGCCACCGGCTGCTCCGCCGCTACTGCTGCTACTGGCATCGTTTTTCATCATTCGAACACTTCAAAGACAATTACACCTTCGAAATTCGGCAACGAAATCGGAATTCAACCAATTGAAGATCAGAAATTATAGAATTCTAGAAATCGAAAAAGTCGATTCGTGTTTTCGTGGTCTGCAGATTCAATCGGTCAAACTCTGAACTCTTACTTTGGAGAAGGAAGAATCCAGATGTTGTCACTACGAGGGGGAAATGGAGGAATGAAAGTCTTTGTAAGTCGAACGTCTGTAATTTAAAAAGAAATCAGCTTGTTGGCTGGTCAAGCGGGCTAAAAGAAGAAAACGAGTTTGAAAGGAGGGGAGGATTGAGACGAAGCACTCTTGTAACTTAACTACTCTTTTTGCGTTACTCATTAGAGGATCTTCCATACAAATGTCCCACAAGATAAGTCGATAATATGACTCAGGCTTGATTTCATTTAGGGGGCGTTTGGTTGGGGGTATTTAGGAAAGGGAAAGAGAATCAAAAGGAGTGATTTCCTTTGTTGTTGTTTGTAATGTTATTTCAATCATTCCCTTTACCCCTTGATTCCCCCAAATCCCTCTATATTGATTCCCCACCCCCCCTAAGGTATTGGCATTCCCTTTCCCTAAGCCACCATATACCCTCAACGCACCACCACATCCACCATGACCAACTCATAACACCACCTCCCTCCACCTGAGCCACGCTAACTGTCAACCTACCCTCGTCGTCGAACCACCGTTGACCACCCATCGTTCGCAATAGGAGGAGTCGAGAGGGAATCGCGGGCCAGTGGCTGGTGGACGGGTGGCGTCGATTGGTTGGGAGAGAGGGAGTCGCGGGTCTGGTGTTGGTGGACTGGTCGGCGAGTTTGGGGTTGGTGGGTCGGCGACGATTGGTTCGGGGGGAGAAGGAGTCGCCGGTCTGCTGTTGGTGAACTGGTCGGCGGCGACTGGTTTGGGAGAGAGGGAGTCGCGGGTTTGGGGTTGGTGGGTCAGCGGCGATTGGTTCGGGTGAGAGAGGGAGTCGTCGATCTGGGGTTGGTGGACTGGTTGGCGGCAATTGGTGGGGTGGTGGACTGGTTGGCGGCGATTGGTGTGGGTGGTGGGCTGGTGGTGGACTGGTGGTGAATTTTTTAGGGTTTCCTTGGATTTGTTCAAACAAACAACTCTTGCAATCTAAGGGATTTACATTCCATTCCATTCCAAACCCTTTCTTGATTCCATTCCTTTTACCCCGTGTCTACCAAACGGCCCCTTAACTTTTTGAACTTGAAAATCTCGAACCGAGAAATCTCTATTCGATAAAAGTGTATTTGTTTAGGCTTGATTTCATTTACCATGTTTGTTTGGTAAAAATGAAAAATATTCCGTGCATTTTTGTTTATTTTATTCCCAAGAGTGGGGGTGGGAATTTAGAAAATTGAGCAAAATATCCAAAATGTCATTAATAAATAACATAAATGAGTTATATAATAAGAGTATCTGAGTAATTTTGCATTATTTCCTCAATCTATCCATCACTAGGGGTGTTCATCGGTCCAAACCCGAACCGGATCGGACCGAAGACATAAATTTTGATGATTCAAGACCCGAATACAGGACCCGGACCGGAAAAATCAGTCCAAAACCCGGACCGGACCGGTTTAGACCGGTTGTAGACCTATTTCTAAATATTTTTTATTTTTTCTAAAAACTATGGTAAAAAAGAAAATATATATATTAAAAAACAATTGTTTAAGGCCTTTTTGGAAACTAAAATTAAATATATCACAATGCAGTAATATTTACAACATATTATAGGAGAGAATTAAATTTTTAAATATTTTATATTATATTTTACGGTTTTTTCATGAAATGCCCCTGAGGTTTTCAATAATGCACCAAATACCCTCGCGTCTTTCGAATCACATAATATACCCCTATTTTTTCGTATTGTTCATGAAATGCACTTGCAGTTAACGGACGTTAGTCCTCCGTTAGCTATAGTTTACCATTTTGCCCTTAATGCATGTTCTTTGGCATAAATTCCAAAAAATTAAAAAAATCTCAACTTCTTCTCTTTCTCTCTCCTCTCCCCTGTTCTTCATCCTGCTCTCTAGTCGCCGGTAGCGGCCGATCTCCCCTCTCTGTTCGCCGGCGGAGGCCGATCTCCGATATATGGTCGCCGGCGAGCCTAACTGTTTGACTGAGATTCTTGGTTCGTTGTTTTGACCGTTCTTGCAATTTCTTCTGCTAGGTTTGATTTCTTCAAATTAATTCTTAGTTCTTTTGATTTCTAGGCGTTTCTGCTGGGTTTGATTTCGTTGACTGAGATGAATGTTGGTGAATTTCTAGGCGTTTTTGCTTTGGTTTGATTCGCTGCCCAGAGAGTTTTAGATTTGATTTTGAGGGTGCCTGGAAACGATCAATCCCGACTCTAGTAATTTCATAATCCTGATTTGTCTTTATCAATTCAGTAAAGTACCATTAATTCCTAAGATTTGTTTATGTTTGAACTTCAGATTAATTCTTATTCTTTATCTGCTTCTTAATTAATGAAGAAATCATTAGTTATCAAACTGATTCCAGTTACTTGTGCTTATTTCTCAATTTGCTTTGCTATAAATTGGTTGTTTTAGTGTCTATATATGGTTTTTTTTAGTGTGTGTGTTTTGGTTAGTGTTTATGGTGCTTTTATGTGTGTTGCAGTGCTGCACCTGCTGCAAGAATGGGTATGACTAGAAGAGTGTACCCTCTTGGTTCTTTGAACCCTTACCAAGGGAACTGGACCATCAAAGTCCGAGTTACCAGCAAGGGGACACTACAAACCTTCTATAATGAGAGAGGAGAAGGGAATGTCTTCAATGTTGAGCTAACTAATGAATATGTAAGCATAATCTAGAATGAGTCAAACTCTATGTTTTACACTTTCATGTTTGAATTGAGAGTTGTTCATATAGTAGTTCATGAATGTAGGGTACTCAAATACAAGCAACGATGTTCAATGCGATAGAGAAGAAGTTCTTTGACACCTTTGAAGCAGGGAAGGTTTAATACATCTCAAAGGGATCTGTTGAAGTTGCTAATAAGAGGTTCAACACGACTAAAAATGACTACGAGATGACCATCAATGAGAACTCAGTTGTTGAGGTAGCCAGTGTTGAAAGGGTATATATCCCTGAAACAAAGTTCAACTTTGTTCCTATTGATCAGTTGGGTATACATGTTGATGGAAAGGATCTTGTAGGCAAGAAATGCAGCCTTTAACAACAACACTTGTTTCTCACAATACCAATCACTTGTATTTTATTTTGTAGATGTTATTAGAGTTGTTCATAATGTTTCTCTGACAATGAGTATTTCAATAACGCAAGGAAACCTGTTATTAGCAGTGAAATTCGTTGCCTCTGCCTAATTTAGTTTCATGATATTTGGGTTTTTTTTCTTCAGAACAACCAAGTTGTTGAGGTAGCCTAATTTAGTCATTTCATGATAGAGTTAGAAGGTTCAAACTACCTTGAGTTGCTCTTCTGAAAATTGAAACTGATGAATTATGAGGAGGCAATGTGACTAGATTCAAACTAGCCGTTAGATTCAATTCGTGCAATTTGAGTATTTGGTGCAAATAACTTTACAAATAGGTGTATATTGTGCAATAAGTTTATAAATAGGGGCATTTTGTGAATTATAAACATGACTTAACGGAGGACTAACGGAATGTCAAATTAGGGGTATTTGGTGCAAATTTATGCAAAAATAGGGGTATATTATGTGATTCAAAAGACGCGAGGGTATTTGGTGCATTATTGCAAACCTGAGGGACATTTCATGAAAAAACTGTAATCCCCCATAATTTTATACATTTTATTAATATATTTTAACGTATAGTTAATTATATTTAAATAGAATTTATAAATTTTAGAAATAAATATATAATTAACGTATATTTATTTTATTTGATTACATTCTAAACATTTTAACGATTTATGAAATCAAAAATAATTTTAGAATTTTATGTTGAAAAGAATTTGAATTACGAAAATACGTTTTTACTTAGAAAACAATCATAATCGGTTTCGAATTCAAACATAAACTCAATTATAATCCTAGCCCAAATAACAAAGCCCAAAATAAATAACCCCAAATAAACCCATAACCCTTTCTCCTATTCAACTTCACGTGAAACAAAAATAAAAAGAGAAACAAAAGAAAACTCTCAAACCCTTGCTTCACCATTCACGTGAAAACGCACAAGACTCTCTGCTTCAGCCACCGCCGCTCCTCCTTGCTGCTATCCCTCACGCCGCCGTTCCTCTCTCCCGCCTTCACTTTCGTTGCTGCAGCCTCCCTCGCCGTCGGACCACCATCACGCCACTGGTAAGGTTTCGACCTCCTCATCTTCTCCTTCTCCCTTATTTCTTTCTCTGTTGTTTCATCCCTTCTCCTCACTCGCAGTTTCGTTCGCAGCAACCACCACCGCGCCACCAGCCGCGCCCATAACGATTGTTCGCCGCCGGTAAAGCACCTCCTTCCTCTCACCTCTTGCTTCGTTCTCCCCTTTCGTTGCCCTCCTTAATTGTTTTCTTGCACAGCACCACCAACAACCATCGCGCGGACGCTGACACCCTCCGCCGTACTCCTCCGACCAGCGTCGCCGCCCACTGTTGCCGCGCCGCCCTGCCTGCCGGCCAGCAGCTTCCCTCTCCTCTCTTTTTTTGGTTAATTCTTTACCCTTTTATTTAATTAATGTAATATTTATGTTTTAATAATTTAATTAAGGTTTTCATAATTTAAATTATTAGTTTTGATAATTTATATTTAGAATTCAGATTATATATTATAAACTAATTTATTTTCAGTTTGTTAATAATATTTAAGTTAGATTTTCAATTATGTTTACAAATTTAATTAATGTTTTATTGGATTAAATTATAGTTTTATGGTTTAACTATAAATTTCAGATTTTATGTTTTATATAATTAAATTATTAATATTCGGATTATGCGATTTGATTGAAATAATGGTTTTAATTATTAAAGTATGAATTTTAAGGTTTTAATGGTTGTAAATCATGGTAGGACGATTGTGGTTTATTAAATTTATTGTTTCGATGTTCTAAGAACGTAAATTGGCCTTGGTGAAGTTTTTAAATGAGTTCATATTGCTGAAAATTTAAAGTACGATGTTTGCAAAGAGTTTTCAACGAATTTCAATCACTAATTCAATAATTATGATGCTAGGAAACCAAATATTCAAGTTTCGATATTGAAAAATGTTCTAATTATGTTTAGGAAGGGTTTGAAGCTCCCTAATGTTGTTGAAAATTCAATATGAATTGATATGAGTCTATATTGGTTGTTGTTAGGTGGAGAATTCTCCGTAGGCGACTTTTGAATTATTAAAGTGGTCTTGCAGTTTGTTTACACAAGGTACGTACATACCTGCGTGCTTGGAATGTGTGCTAATTGTTGAAATCATGTTGATATTATTGTTGAACTTGGTGATGTTGATATTATAGACAAACTTGGTTATATGGAATGTGCATGTTTAATACTGTTGGACAAACTTATTGAACTTATTTTGCACTATAGGAACTGTAACATGTTAGTATGGATGTTTGATACAAACATGTTGGTTGGGAACACTAGATTATTCTATATGATTGGGTTGGATCAATTGGTTGTTGTTCCCTTTCTATCTTTTCACTACTTTATAAGGGCGGAGGACCTTGTTTAGTAAGTTGAAACTCTATGCCCATATACAGGGTTGCTCATGGTTAAAGGAAAGGTTGGTTAAGTTGGAATGAGTCTTGATTGATGCTTTTATGATCACTCACTTAATTCCAAGATAAAAACAGTTGTGAACAAATGTGAATTGTCTGTCTTATGTAATGGTTGAGTCATAACGGAATCTCAATTTGTAAATCATGTAAAGTGAAACTGAATAGCAATAGCTTTAGACTGTGCACGTCTGAAGTGACGGACAAACAGGAGTTGGGGTTCATGGTGGTAGCCCATGGCCTTTTCTGGGACCGGATTGATCACCGTGTCCTATTTTTATTTAAACGTTCCTCGATATCGCAGGTCACCGAGGTTACGGAGTCGCGCCCGTACCTCGTCTTCCTTAGTAAAGACTTCTGGATGGTCAACTCGGTCCATTGTCTATTTCAACTAAAATAATATTATGGTTATTAAGCCTAGCTTAGTCTAGTCAAGTATAATCGTCAATTTATTATGTTTTGTCTGTCCTTACTTATATTTATTAGTATCATGTTAGGGTTGTTGGTTTGATAGTATCATGCTAGGATTGTTGTTGTTTTAGTATGTAGTACTCAGCTTTGCTGATTACGTGCTTGTTTGTGTGTGTTGATCATGGCTATGCCTTATTGATCCTGTGATGACCCATCTTTGGTGAGCAGTCTTTAAGGATCAATAAGCGTTGACCATCTACAGATTTGAAGATGATGCATCATTGGGATCGGGATTAGAGAGCTTGTAGTTCTATTCGTTTAATTAAGTGATTTAATTTGTTAACTTGGATTTGAAATTTGTCGTACCATTCGTATTTCCTTAATTCAGTTAAATGGGTTTGGACCTAATATGTAATAGATTATTTATGAACCTAAAAGTTAGTTTTATGTTTTCCGCTGCAAAATTCTGAATAAGCCGATACGTTTTCACACGGGCGATAATGCCTTGATAATTCTCTACGTTTTATATTAAAAGGTTATTTTAGAAAAGAGGGAATTGTCGGGGTGTTACAAAGTGGTATCTAGAAGCTAAGGTTTTATTTTAATAAATTTCTAGGCGCCTAACCATCTAGTTATTCAAAATAAATTTCTTAAAAATCGAGTTTCTACGGATTATAGTGTTCAAAAATTGGTACTTTTTTTTGGGGGGCCGATTTCCTTTTATCTTGTTTGAAAGTATACGATATTCCTTATTTACGTTCGAAATCAAATTATTTTTCCAAGTTAAAGTGATACTTTGGACATTTTTATTTTTTTTATTATTTATTATTCAAACAAATAAATAAAAATAATATAAATACAATTTATTTATTTTTTTTAAAAATGGAGTTCAATTTTTTTTAGTTGGTTTAAAAGTTAGAATTCGTTAGTTAGGAAATATAAAATCTTTTTCGAATTAATAACTTTATTTTCGAATTTATTCGCTACGCATTTACTTAATTCATTTTACTTTATTTATTTTATATTTTTATTTATGTTATTATTCTATGTTATAATTTTCTTATATTATCGTTCTTTTACTTCGTCATTTAAATTATTTCAATGATTTACTTTATTTATTTTATATTTTTATTTATGTTATTATTCTATGTTATAATTTTCTTATATTATCGTTCTTTTACTTCGTCATTTAAATTATTTCAATGATTTAGTTTATGAGAGATGGGTAGTATAAGAAGGGCATATAAGATAGAATTATATGTGCATTAGTAGCTAGTCAACGCTAGCATTAGAAATTGATTGTTATGTACGTGCGTGTGCTAATTGTTTAAGTGTTACATTTACATGTGCATAAAGAATTGTTTGATTCCACCAAACTTATTGATTACTGAACCTTGTTTATGTTTTGGCTGGAAAATCGTTAGTGAGACCTTGAATTGTTTATTTCAGGAATAAAATGTTTCTTTCCAAGTATACCAATATAGGATCCTTCGAGAAACTTGATATAGAAACCCCAGATATTTATGTGAAGAAAATTGTGTTTGGATGTGAATATTATGCTAAGGTTCAAGGGCAACCTATCTTAATGAGAAAGGATATCATAGCAGCCACTATCATTAATTGCTTACCTAACAAATTTCCATACCTAGAACTCAAGGAAAAGTTTAAAGACATGCATTCTGATGATGGAACACCAAAGTTGATTAAGTATGAGACTAGGGATGGTAGGTAGAGATATGACGTAGAGATCCTGACCACCATTATTGAGGTCGTAGAAAATGGGTTCAAGGAGGGTAGAAACTCATGGAGTCATGCTTGGGATGCAGTTACAGAAGAACCTATGGGAGTAAGTGTAAATAATGACCTAGAGGAAAATGATGTAGCTGTGGAGAATGAGAATGTAGATGTTGAGGCAGAGAATCCTAACCCAGCGACCCATGAGCCAACCATTGAGATTTCTAGTGATTCAGATGAAGAGCTCGAAAGTGAACAGGAGATGGCAAGTGAGCCTAATCAAGATGAAGACATGGAAGAAGATGCAAACCCTGAGGAAGACCCCGATGAAGACCCTGAAGAAGAGTTCGATGATCTTGAGATCTAAAGTCACTCCTAAAACTTTCAGGAGCGATGGATAGGCAAGAGGCCACAAATATTTTGAAGTCATAAATAGTTAATTAGCTCTTTCATGTTTTAAAGAATAAGTAGCAAGCAAAGCTACAACTGTTTAAGGTTTAAGTTTATTGAAGTTTGAGATGTTCTTTATTATTTTCAAGGATGTAATAAACCTCTATGGAGTTAGCAATAAAAGTTAAAGTTTTCAAGGAATTGTTCTTTATTCTATTTTGAGGATTCCATAATACCCCAACCTCTAGGTAGTACGTCATGGATTAATTTTTCTATTGGGTGCATACTCAGTGTGAATTGTGGATCAATTTAATTGCCACAATAATATTAAATGATTTGAGTACATAAAGGAAGTGAGGGCCAATCTAGACCCTCATGACCAATATGATTCAAAATGTTATGCCTTATGTGCAGTGTGTGAATGTCTTTCGTGAATTATTGAGGATGATTATTTTTCAATGATTATTGCATCTTGTAGACGATCGTTGCACCTTCGTAAACGATTGTCGTGCCTTCATAGATGATGTGTATTAATGTGAACAGTGTTGGTTGAGGTGATCTTTATGGTCAATTCAAGTATTAAATTGTATGGGATAACGTATAGGTGATGTTTCAAACCTAAAGTAGAGTATTCTAATTGCAGGTCACGTTCTAGAATGGCCAACAACAATGATCTAGCCGTGGCTATTCGCCTTTTGGCGGAAAAGCTGACTCAGTAAAGAACTGAGCGCCCCAAATCTGCAGGGGAAATGTTTGAAAGACTTGCTAGGGTTAAACCACCATACTTCAAGGGACAATCAGACCTTACCTTCTTAGAAAATAGGATTAGGGAGTTTGAGAAACAGTTTGAGGCTGTGAGTTGCCCTATGAGTATGAGAGTAGGTCAAGCTGTCCTTTACCTAAAAGATGAAGCCGATCTGTGGTGGAGAGAGAATGAAACTAGGCTAAGTACTGCCGAGAGATTTAATTGGGACTCATTTGTTGTTGCATTGAGGGAAAAGTTTTATCCTCCTTTTATTACAAAACGAAAAGCGCAGGAATTCATAAACCTTGGGATGGGGAGTATGACCATCGCTGAATATTATAGCAAATTTATAGCGTTGTCGAAGTTTACACCTGAGGTTGTAGCCATAGAGGAGATAAAGGCTCAGATGTTTGAGCAAGGGTTGACCGATGAGATCCAGTTGGAATTAGGTGGAGAAACCTTTATACCTTTAGAGAATGCGTATGAGAGAACCGCCCATATTCATGGTTTACAGTCTAGAAGGGACAAGAAAAATGTTGTTGGGGAGAAAAGAAAAGAGTTTGATGCTGGGAAAAACCGAGGGAATTTCAAGAAGAATAGAAACGTGAATAGGAATGAGAGTGGAAATGGAAATTTTCAGGGAAGAAGCAATCAGGGGCACCACAACAATTCGAACCAATCTAAGAGAGTGCATCATTGCAAGATGTGCAGTAGCAATCACCCTGGTAAGAACTGCAACGGAGAATTAGTGACCTGCAACTATTGTCAAAAAAGGGGACATAGGGAGTATGAGTGCTTCACTAAGCACAGAAAGGAACAAAATAGTAATAAAGCTGGAAACCAAGTGAGGTTTAACCAGTCTGGAGGTCAAAATTCAAAGCCTGGAGGGGCACAAAACAATCAAGAGAACTATAATAAGCCTGCAAATGATAACAACAACCCGAATAAGGCTCCAGGAAAGTTGTACATGATGAATCAGAATGAGGATGAACGATCTGCCGATATAGATTCTGGTACTTTTCTATTAACTCCGCGCAAGTTAAGCGTTATTTAATTCGTGGTGACTTGTTCTTTTGTTTCGTCATCTGTTGTGAAAAGTCTAAAGTTAGTAGTTTTAATGAAATGGGAATTTTGAAAGAGAATTCGTCGAAAGAGAATTCGTCGAAAGAGAATTTTGAATTAGCTATTCCCTGAGGTGAGTTACGAGGGCGTAACTCGTTTTCTTTAAGGGGGTAGAATGCGATAGAAATTCGCGCTTTTTACCTATTTTTATGGTATTTTTATGCATTTTATGCTTATTTTTAGCAACCTTTACAAGTTGATGCAAAGCAAATAGATTCTCCGCATAAGAAAAGGTGTTCATGAGTAACACAAACAGCCTTGAGTTGGCAAAATAGTGCACTTAGGTGGCACAAATACTTCTCTAGTAAGAATAAGTTAAAAGCTTTTGGGAAAAGTGTGGGAAATTTCTTGTCAAGTTTCGGGACGAAACTTCTTTTAAGAGGGGTAGATTGTAATCCCCCATAATTTTATACATTTTATTAATATATTTTAACGTATAGTTAATTATATTTAAATAGAATTTATAAATTTTAGAAATAAATATATAATTAACGTATATTTATTTTATTTGATTACATTCTAAACATTTTAACGATTTATGAAATCAAAAATAATTTTAGAATTTTATGTTGAAAAGAATTTGAATTACGAAAATACGTTTTTACTTAGAAAACAATCATAATCGGTTTCGAATTCAAACATAAACTCAATTATAATCCTAGCCCAAATAACAAAGCCCAAAATAAATAACCCCAAATAAACCCATAACCCTTTCTCCTATTCAACTTCACGTGAAACAAAAATAAAAAGAGAAACAAAAGAAAACTCTCAAACCCTTGCTTCACCATTCACGTGAAAACGCACAAGACTCTCTGCTTCAGCCACCGCCGCTCCTCCTTGCTGCTATCCCTCACGCCGCCGTTCCTCTCTCCCGCCTTCACTTTCGTTGCTGCAGCCTCCCTCGCCGTCGGACCACCATCACGCCACTGGTAAGGTTTCGACCTCCTCATCTTCTCCTTCTCCCTTATTTCTTTCTCTGTTGTTTCATCCCTTCTCCTCACTCGCAGTTTCGTTCGCAGCAACCACCACCGCGCCACCAGCCGCGCCCATAACGATTGTTCGCCGCCGGTAAAGCACCTCCTTCCTCTCACCTCTTGCTTCGTTCTCCCCTTTCGTTGCCCTCCTTAATTGTTTTCTTGCACAGCACCACCAACAACCATCGCGCGGACGCTGACACCCTCCGCCGTACTCCTCCGACCAGCGTCGCCGCCCACTGTTGCCGCGCCGCCCTGCCTGCCGGCCAGCAGCTTCCCTCTCCTCTCTTTTTTTGGTTAATTCTTTACCCTTTTATTTAATTAATGTAATATTTATGTTTTAATAATTTAATTAAGGTTTTCATAATTTAAATTATTAGTTTTGATAATTTATATTTAGAATTCAGATTATATATTATAAACTAATTTATTTTCAGTTTGTTAATAATATTTAAGTTAGATTTTCAATTATGTTTACAAATTTAATTAATGTTTTATTGGATTAAATTATAGTTTTATGGTTTAACTATAAATTTCAGATTTTATGTTTTATATAATTAAATTATTAATATTCGGATTATGCGATTTGATTGAAATAATGGTTTTAATTATTAAAGTATGAATTTTAAGGTTTTAATGGTTGTAAATCATGGTAGGACGATTGTGGTTTATTAAATTTATTGTTTCGATGTTCTAAGAACGTAAATTGGCCTTGGTGAAGTTTTTAAATGAGTTCATATTGCTGAAAATTTAAAGTACGATGTTTGCAAAGAGTTTTCAACGAATTTCAATCACTAATTCAATAATTATGATGCTAGGAAACCAAATATTCAAGTTTCGATATTGAAAAATGTTCTAATTATGTTTAGGAAGGGTTTGAAGCTCCCTAATGTTGTTGAAAATTCAATATGAATTGATATGAGTCTATATTGGTTGTTGTTAGGTGGAGAATTCTCCGTAGGCGACTTTTGAATTATTAAAGTGGTCTTGCAGTTTGTTTACACAAGGTACGTACATACCTGCGTGCTTGGAATGTGTGCTAATTGTTGAAATCATGTTGATATTATTGTTGAACTTGGTGATGTTGATATTATAGACAAACTTGGTTATATGGAATGTGCATGTTTAATACTGTTGGACAAACTTATTGAACTTATTTTGCACTATAGGAACTGTAACATGTTAGTATGGATGTTTGATACAAACATGTTGGTTGGGAACACTAGATTATTCTATATGATTGGGTTGGATCAATTGGTTGTTGTTCCCTTTCTATCTTTTCACTACTTTATAAGGGCGGAGGACCTTGTTTAGTAAGTTGAAACTCTATGCCCATATACAGGGTTGCTCATGGTTAAAGGAAAGGTTGGTTAAGTTGGAATGAGTCTTGATTGATGCTTTTATGATCACTCACTTAATTCCAAGATAAAAACAGTTGTGAACAAATGTGAATTGTCTGTCTTATGTAATGGTTGAGTCATAACGGAATCTCAATTTGTAAATCATGTAAAGTGAAACTGAATAGCAATAGCTTTAGACTGTGCACGTCTGAAGTGACGGACAAACAGGAGTTGGGGTTCATGGTGGTAGCCCATGGCCTTTTCTGGGACCGGATTGATCACCGTGTCCTATTTTTATTTAAACGTTCCTCGATATCGCAGGTCACCGAGGTTACGGAGTCGCGCCCGTACCTCGTCTTCCTTAGTAAAGACTTCTGGATGGTCAACTCGGTCCATTGTCTATTTCAACTAAAATAATATTATGGTTATTAAGCCTAGCTTAGTCTAGTCAAGTATAATCGTCAATTTATTATGTTTTGTCTGTCCTTACTTATATTTATTAGTATCATGTTAGGGTTGTTGGTTTGATAGTATCATGCTAGGATTGTTGTTGTTTTAGTATGTAGTACTCAGCTTTGCTGATTACGTGCTTGTTTGTGTGTGTTGATCATGGCTATGCCTTATTGATCCTGTGATGACCCATCTTTGGTGAGCAGTCTTTAAGGATCAATAAGCGTTGACCATCTACAGATTTGAAGATGATGCATCATTGGGATCGGGATTAGAGAGCTTGTAGTTCTATTCGTTTAATTAAGTGATTTAATTTGTTAACTTGGATTTGAAATTTGTCGTACCATTCGTATTTCCTTAATTCAGTTAAATGGGTTTGGACCTAATATGTAATAGATTATTTATGAACCTAAAAGTTAGTTTTATGTTTTCCGCTGCAAAATTCTGAATAAGCCGATACGTTTTCACACGGGCGATAATGCCTTGATAATTCTCTACGTTTTATATTAAAAGGTTATTTTAGAAAAGAGGGAATTGTCGGGGTGTTACAAAAACCGTATATTTTATTAAGAAAAAATCTGTCCTGTCCAAAATCGGGTTTTAACCGGACCGGATCGGACCGGGCCGAAGACCGGAAATTAATATTTCTCGACCCGAAGACCGGACCGATTGCCTTCGGTCCGGTCCGGTCCGGTCCGGGTTGGTCCGATCCGGTCCAGTCCATTTTTCGGTCCGGATCAAATTTTGCACACCCCTATCTATCACTGCCCAAACAAATGAATGGGAAAAATATCTAAGAATTCCCACACACAAATTTCCTTTCCACCATTCCCACATACCAAGCGCCTCCTAAGGGAACTGTTGAGATCATTAGATTAATTGATCTTTTGGTGTTCCCTGTAGAATAGTGTATAGTGCCCTCGTTTAAATTTAAATTAACCAATTATATTAAATATATAATTAATGCCAAGATTTAAGGGAAAATTTTAATGCAAATTTGTAATCTATGTTATTTTTCCTAAGGGAGTAATGGGAGCAATCTAATTGGAAAAAGTCAAAATAAGATTATTTAGTAAGAACAATCATCATAAAAGATGTGAATAATATGTGTAGTGTTCACTTTTCAGGATTAGAATTAAATACAAAGTACTAAAACGCATCAAATTACACACTAAAATGTAGTATTCACTTTTCAAGATTAGTAGCAAACAATATGAGTACATATTAAGTATGCACAAGATATGTAGGGGGGGAAAGCTACGTTTTACTGGGTAAAAGAATAGTGTTCAATACAAAATACTAAAATGCAGTCAATCATGCTCTGAATAATTGTACACTGAAGATGTAGGAGCACCAAAAAATGTACAGTAATAAGGTAGAGTATGTTGGTAAAATATATATAGTTATAGAGTTCTATATTGGACGACAACAAAGATGAAGATACGCAAGATCGGAGGTCAAAACTAATATCTTGGTTATTAAGGGGAAATCAATAGAGTAGATGATTTGGTTTTATAGGTTATGTTTCGACCTTGCACATCACATTTTAGGTTGTTTAACTACTAAAATAAAATAAGTACTTCAACATGTTTCAATGTACCCTAAATAATCTTCTGATTTTGAGTAGCTCGTATTGAGTTTAAAATTAAAGGAAATTTTGTTTATGTTTATGTAGCTAGCCTAATAGACGTAATCGACACATGGAAGAATAATTCTTAACTTTCGGAGCCAAAGATTTTTCGTGGTGGTTGGGTGCTACCAACACCAATTGAATATATCCAGAACATTCCTATAATGTAAGTTATTGTGTTGGATATCGATTGAGCAAACAAGTGCACGTGGTTAGGCGATATGTTGCAAGCAAAATATAAAAGTGAAACACATTATTTTATATGTTTACCTGATTTATATTGGTACTAGAATTTAGATTTTCCGTCAAGTAAGGGCACGAGGATTACATTCTTTTCACTATTTAGATGTTTGGTTCATGTTGAGATTGATGATGTGATTGATGTCTAATTTTGTTTAGATGACTTTGTGAATAGTTTCACGAGTGATGATTAGTCACTTTGTTGTAATTACACAATTCTAATTTTGATATATACTCTCGCACGCATCGCTTGCTTATAAGACTAGTCATACAGTATTTGAGTTTGATTTGTTGAAAATAATTCGAGGTCATATTTTGTATTTGTTATTGTTTAAGAATAAACTCTTTGAGTAATTTACTCAATTTGTATAAACTTGAACTTTTTTTTTTTGTATTTCACCTAATTTATTTTTTTAATTATAAATTATACATTGGGTTACAAATATGTTAGGAGGGAAGACATATTTGGTTAGCTAAAAAGTACAATGTTTTTTGCCTATTTTTTTTTCCTATTCTTAACAATTCTATGTATACTTTGAATAATTCTATATAAAAAAAAACTTCTATGGAGTATATGATTTGACTATAAAAAGAAATTTTAAAATAAATTGTTGGTATTATAAATGGTTACATTAACATTGGACATTAAAGTTTTAACATTAATAGAACATATTCTTTTTTGATTTATTTAGAGTTATAAGCTGATGAATTGAAGTAGTGGTTAAAATATTACATCAATGGAAGAGAAATCATGAGTTTGAGCAATGATACCGTCAACATTTTTTGTGAGGTAACAATATGTCTAATGTGTCTCACGAGTCACGGCATGACGCCTTGTCATTTGCCAAATATTGGCGACACGGAATATCATGCATTTGCTAAATAGTAGAGATACAATTTGTAAGAAAACTCATACCTACGTCTTGAGAATGTTAATTCAGCTAAAGAATCTCATTTTCTTTCATAAATCCTCATTATCATTTGTGGGGTTGTGTTGGCTGAAGATGCTTATATATGTAGAAAATCTTAAGTGTGAAGATGAATTCCGTTATTGTTCCGGTATGGATTAGGAACAATTGGAGAGGTCTTACTGCTTGCCTTATCTACTTCCTGCTGATTGTATTTTTCATAGATAACACTGGTAAGCTACCTCAGGGATGATTCTAGAATTCCCCCTCCGATGCTTAAATTAGAGATTATAGAGAGTATAAGATTATGGTTGGGTGAAAAGATTAGGATTACAACCTTTTACAATAAATGAGGTCCATATATATATATATATATATATATATATATATATATATATATATATATATATATATATATATATATATATATATATATATATATATATATATATATATATATATATATAAGATAACGACATGTTGCCTTTCCCTTCATGGATGACATGTTGCCACCGATCTTATCCCAGCGCTGGTAAGAGTTGTTAATCGGCTGGTAGGAAAGTTTCTTGTATTATGGTTGTTGACTTTTTCACAAAATAAGGGTGTTACCAGCGGGCTGCTATCACACCCGTACAACTAGCCCTGTCAAAGTGAGTGTAACAATTCTTGAATCGACGTGCTTGCTCTGATAGAAAAGCACGTCTCCCTACAACTATCCTCCGAATATGTGTGTTTTGGATGCTGGTACTGGTAAGATGAATTCTGAAACACTGCTTTTTTACTAGCCCCTTTCAGAATTATTTCGCTACTTGTGCATGTGACAGGTTACACAGATTACAACATGCCGAAATTATGGTATATATTGCACTGATTGTCTTTGTTAATTATTTGCTGACTAGCCCCCTTGAATTATTTTTTGACTAGTCCTCTTGAATTCTTTTGCTGACTAGTCCCCTTGATTTCTTTTTCTGACTAGCCCCCTTGAATTATGCTGACTACAGACTTTGAGCCTTTTTTAAATTTGACTGAATTTAAAATTCAAAAAATTTCACTTTTGACCGCCCATTATTTCTGATATGTGGTGTTACATTGGGTTTGCTGCGACACGCATCACTCGTCCCCTATTTTCAATGGTTACGATGCGAGTGAGTCGCTTCACCTTCTGCTAACTGTCAAATACGAGACCCTTGGGTTTCCTTTTTGACTATATAACCCTCTTTTACTTATTTTACCCCCTCTTTACTTTCTATCTTCTCCATTCACTTTCTCTTCTGAACTTTCTGCAAACCTCATTCCTTGCGTATTTTCTCCTGTTGCTTCGATTGTGTTTCTGCCGTAGATTATTTAGAAAACTCTACTCCATTTCTCGATTGTCACCTGGGCTGCCCGAGTTGTTTGCGCCGTATCTTGTTACGAATCGCTTACTGCATTCAAGGTATTTCCTTAACCTTCTCTTGCTTTCTTCTCTCGTATGTTTTACTATTTTTTGGTAGTATGTCGTGTAAAATGGATAATGAAAACGTCCCGAGTGATTATGGGTTTGATGATAATGCTCGGGGTTCCCCAAGATCTATTTGTAATAATTCTATTGAAGTTGATGTTTGATAGGCTGTCGTACACCCGTCAAAAATAAAATCCTAACGAAACCTCCTAACAATGTAGTAGGGTAAGCAGGGTCGAATCCACAGAGAGATGGCTATTTAAATCTAGCTTTCAAGGTATGGCGAAACTAACAATGTCACGAAATTTAGGATTGAATGGTTAAAGTAAAATAAAGGAAAATAAACTAAAAGATCTAGGGCAATGGTTCACCATGTTTATAGTTCAAAATCAATCAAAACATCATCAACAATTCAAGTATTCAGAGTATCTAGAGCACTAGTTAATCCTACGGTCGGGTCTTAACGCTCTCAATTCAACATATGCAGTACGGTCGCTAACATAATCAGAATTGCTAGTTGTAGGTAAGCTTCTAAAATTTGATCTTTCGATTCTAAATCCTATTAGCATGATTTAATCAAACAATTGATCAGATTGCAAAGATTAACAATATAAACCTAATCAACTAGAAATATCAATGAATAATCAAACCATCAACAATAATAATAAGGATTCATAATATAAACATGGATTCCCAAACCCTAGAAAGCGAACTACTCAATCATGAAACAAACAATGAAAACCAAATCTAAGAATGAAAACATAATTAAAAGCAATAAATAAAATAAAGAGAAAATTCGATAATACCTCAAAGAGTTACATTAATGGAGTTTGAAGAAAATCTAGGGTTCATGAAGGAGAAGAGAAAAAGAACGTGAAAGAGGAGTTCTAAGGGAATTGAAAACGTAAAGGAAAATAAAAAGCATGAGGGAAAAATAATTCCCTTCAAGTATTTATAGTTTTCTATTTTCTAAAATAAAAAGTAAATTTAAGAAAATAAAGTAGAAGTCGTCAATGATTGGTCGATGGCGTGATGACGTGGCGATGAAAAACCCGACGGCGAGAGAGACGTACGCAATGTGGTATTCGTCGACTTGGGCGCACTGTGGGCGCAGCCTTGCGCTGTGAGCAGGCCAGCAACCGCTTAGTGAAGCATGAGTGAGATGTGGGCGCAACGATGTTGCTGTGGGCGCAGCACTTGGGCTGTGGGCGCATCGAAGAAGAAAATGTGCGCTGTGGGCGCAGCACATCGCTGTGAGCAGGTCAGGCGCTTGGAAATGCTAGCGAGGGAGTGATGTGGGCGCAGCGCGCTCAGGTACCTCGCAGCTAGGGGGATGTGGGCGCATCGTTGTGAGATGAGGGCGCAGCGTTGTGGGCTGTGGGCGCATCTCACATTCGTGTCACCTTTGTTTATGTCATAACTCTCGTTCTACAATGCCCCTAGGGACGTGTGACCTATCGTTGGAAAGCTCTTTAAGTCTACTTTCTAGCCCAATCAAAATCGTCTCATTTCGATATGTAGAACTTGAGATATCATCAAAAGAGTGAACGCTTGTCCGATTTGATGCTTAGAAAAATAACGTTTAGCTTCATTGTTGACTCAAGATTATTTCTAGAGACATGTAGTGATCCTCAAGTCAACATCCCATCCGTTCATCATCCAAATCAACTATGAACACTCCGAAAGCATCCAAATGATCATAAAATCACCTGAAATATTAAAGAAAACACAAACGGGGCGTAATAGAGTACAATAACGACAACTTATGCAAATGTGACTCTAAATGCAACTAAAATGAGACGAATGCCTAGAAATGCAACCTAAAAGCGCCTAAAATACCCTATACAAATAAGATTCATCAATGTTGACGGTACTGAAGGGCCGACCACCTCTGGGAATATAGAGTCGCCTCCTCACAACGCTGCTGATGACTGATGAGTTGCGGTCCCGCAGTCTCCATCAGGTACGAGCCAATGTACAACGTGATTTGTATCCCCATGTTCATAATATTTTGACTCTGTGCCGGTATTGGATGTTCTTCTAATTGCTACAAAGTATCATCTCCGATCTTGGTAGCAATTTCTAGATCATGTCGGCCCTGGATATGCTCAGTATGGAACTAACGCTTGTAATGTTTATGTTTCTTATAACCAGGATGTTGTTAGGAGTTCGCATTTAGAAAACGTTGTCGGTAACAGTCATGCGACTGGTGAAAATATAGAGGATTCCGGTGCAGAAGAAAATATAGAGGAGGGTGAGGGGTCCGGTGACTCAATTTTAGAGTATGGTGAGGATGAGCTGGAAGAATTGTGGTATGACGGGGAAGATGTTGCTGCTATCTGTGAGCAAGTTATGAGGGAGGGTGCGTTGGATGTAGAGCCTGACTTCGAGGATGATGATGAAGAACATAAAATTCCTTGTCCTTCTGATGCGACTAGTGAGATTGCGACTACCAAGATCCTAACAGTCTGCCGGAACAAGGTTGTTAAGGATGATCATCCCCGCTGGGTGAAGGAGTATCTCACACTTCCTGGCGGATACCGATTGGTGGTTCCCGGTGATGGTAGTGTGATTGGTGATTGCCCCAATGACCATACTGCTGTTTATGTCCACCATTATGATTACGGCCTCCTATTCCCTTTACACCCCTATTTGGCAAAGATTTTGAGAGCCTGTAACTTTTGTCTTGCTCAGATCATCCCTCCTTCTAGCGCCCATTGTTCCAGTATGGATTATGAATTGTTGGATCGAGAGGTCCTGCTGCTTGCCTTAACTACTTCCTGTTGATTGTATTATGCACAGATAACACTGGTAAGCTACTATCGGGGGTAGTTCGAGGATTCCCCCTTCGATGCTTAAGTCAGAGATTATAGAGAGTATAAGATTATGGTTGGGTGAAATGATTGGGATTACGTACCTTTTATAATAAATGAGGTCCATATATATAGGCACCGGTCGGATGTACGAACAATATGGGTCATACCCATAAGATAGCGACCCGTTGACTTCCCCTTTATGGATGACTTGTTGCCACCGATCTCATCCCAGTGCTGGTAAGGGGATGTTGATCAGTTAATAGGAAAGTTGCTCGTATTATGATTGTTAACCATTTCACAAAATAAGGGTGTTGCCAACGGGCTGATATCACACCCATACAGTTACCATAGCCATTATGATGTTACTTTTCTTCTTATATTACACTTTAGATTATTTTCATTACTGTCATTTATTACCGATTACCAAAATGATCCGTTAATTATTTAGCTCAAATGCTCGACTAATCAAATTGCACCCATGAAACCATGACTATGACCATCGGTCATCATCTCTCAAAGAAGCTCGTTTTTTTTAAAAGAATCTGTATGAAGTTCATTGAACAATTTGCTAAAAACACATTTAATACTAGTGTATTCAAAGTCAATTTCAATTTGAACACAAAAGGAAGCATTTCTGCCAAATAGTAGGACCAACCCCCACACCGGCCGATCCTTGGTGAAGTAACAAGTACTCAAAAACTGCCCAAAGACTGAAAAGGGAATCCAACAAAAGATCACACAGCACAAACCTGGGAGTTGGGGCCATCATCTTACATCTTAATTAATTAATTATTAAAATTAATAATTGATTAATCTATTTCTAAGTAATGGTGGCTTTAGTGTTTTCGCAATAATTTAGGGGAGAGAATTGAGATACTCCGTATTTTATTTCTTTAATATCTAGTACTTATTAAAATCTTAAATATTTTTTTGATAAACAAATTAATTCATTGATAAAAAGTCATACGACATCTACATAAAGATTTAAATCTAACAAATACATAACAATCGAAAAAATAAAAACTTTCTTTCACCATAGCTACGACCGTAGTATATCAAACATTTTGTATTCCCTCTTTTACCCTGCTGTGATTTACAGCCTTCATTGGCGAGGGGGTCTATAAATCTGTTGTAGCCGTGACAAATATGATTACCGTTTGATTCGTCTGATTGTAGTCGAAAGATTGACATACTCTTCGATCCCGCATAAATCTTTACCAAAGAAACAACCTGAACTAAACTAAACACGCAAAACTTAACTAAAAACAAACCCACCATAGGGGTACTTCATTCGGACTTCATTCGAAAATCTTTAATTAAGGGACTTCATTCGGAAATATTGTTACTCCTGGATTTCTGGTGGAAATACTCTAACTTTTTATTTTTCTATACATATCTTTAAACT
This sequence comes from Spinacia oleracea, assembly GCF_020520425.1. Classification (NCBI taxonomy): domain Eukaryota; kingdom Viridiplantae; phylum Streptophyta; class Magnoliopsida; order Caryophyllales; family Amaranthaceae; genus Spinacia; species Spinacia oleracea. Next base: position 111,049,995 of record NC_079487.1, read on the forward strand.
TATCATGAATTTGTGCTTTAAAATGCAGAATAATAATTATTTTGGCTGTAATATATAATGTCTCTCTAAAGCTGTAATTTACTGACTTATTTTATTTTTGTATATGCAATATGACTTATTAATTTATTATTAACGACCTTTCTGTTTCGTCCAAAAAAATAATATAAACATTAATACGGAGTAGTAACTTACATTGATATTTGATATTGTATAAGTCATAGATAACGTTAGCTAAAACGACACTTATTTAGAAATGACTCCAGGGAGTATTTGGTTTACCTGTCATTTTATGCTAATCCTTCTTACCAAAATGTCGTCCTTTTGTTTTTCTCTTTCCTTAAATTGAAATCCAAACAAACCCTTCCTACCCGTTTTTTTATTTTCTCCATTTTATCCATCGCTTTCAACTCAATTAACACCCTTGCCACTCCCTCTCTCACACTTTCTCTCTCCTCTCTCATCTTCAAAACTCTCTCTTTCTTAATTGCAGCTCATTCAAACTCCTGCAGTTTCTTGAGTTGAGAGCATTCAAATTCAAAAATACTCGCGATCTTCAAACAAATATTGATTTTTCAGAAGCTTCGTGTAATTTAGTCAAGTGATTCAGTTAATTGCTCATCAAAAGTCTCTGGAGAAACGCTCTCTGATTAATCCAGCTGATTGAACTGCGGCATTTTAAGCGTTTCAGCTTTGTTGCAGATCTCTGCTTTTGATAACCAGTTTGTGGAGATTTGAGGTTGCAGTTTTTTAGTTTGATTGGTGTATTTTGGTAGGATTGATGACAAATTAGGGCTTTTTGAAGGTAGTTTAGTGGTTGAGCATTATAGATTGACCTAGGGTTTTTGAGAAGGTGAATTTTTGCGATGAATCGGAGCTTTAGAGGTCCGGAAACGCTAATGCCGTCGATTAGGTCTAGGGTTCCGCAGCTGAAGAGTCTCCATTCTTCAACGACGACGAGAGAGAAAGAAGACGACCTCGCATTGTTCCTTGAAATGCGAAAGCGTGAGAAGGAGAAAAACGATCTTCTCCTACTTCAAGACTCTGATGAATTAGATGAATCTTTAGGTATTATTTGTTTTGTTTTTCAGTTTCATTTGGACTTTTGATAGTTTCTGTTGACTTCAGTAGTAGCTGTTATGATCGTTTGGCGATTTCTATATTATTACTAATTATTCGGTATGATTGTTGATGGATTTTGTAGTGTCACAACCTGGAAGTTCTCCGTTGTTCAATATTCCATCCGCCACTCAGGCGAGGAAGACCGGTCCTGATGAATTTTTGAATTCAGATGGCGATAAGAATGATTATGACTGGTAAATCTAGCATTACACTTTGTGAAAGATTTGAATTTTAGGCGGTTGATGAGTAATGTACACGTACTCTATGATGAAACATGATATTTTTGCATCTAATTTGAATATGTGGGTGGTTTAAGATTGCATTTGCTTAATTTGGTGGCATGTTCAGTTGATATTGTACCAATCATTACATGGTATTCAAGTGCTTTAATAAGTTGCTGCTTCAATTTGAAGCGAAATCCAACAACAATTGTGGGTTCCTTTTCAGAAGAAAAACGGGACTGGAATTTCCATTTTACAAGCTAACAACCAATAGACTTGTTCTTGTATATAATATCATAAAGATTGAGTATTTAGGTTAGATTATGTCATAGACAGACTACACTTTAAGTATGGAATTTGAACTCATTTCAAGAAGAAAATTTTGAGGTAGGCCACGTATGTCACGGATAAGGATATACAAGTAGAAAGTTTGTGGGCAATACAAGTATATCTCATGTACCAAAAGTTATCCTCAACAAGTTATAATTTCTGTTTCATGCTTCTGAGGAACATATTGTTCATTTGTTCTGCGCAGTATGGAGAAGTGGGGGGCTATTAGGAATTTTTCTGAAAAAAAATTAAGGCCTTAACTCACACTTTATGTCAGTATGTCAGATTGTAATGTCAAAGCTTTCTCCGGAAGGAAATTGTTTTCTATGCAACCAAAAAATATTTAGGATTATGCTATATAGCGTATAATCCACGCTGTACCAATCTGTCACCCTCAGAAAAATACATATTGATATTATTAGCTTCTTCTATTTAACTATGCTGGGGCAACAACTTCATCAATGAGTAGGTTGAGCGTTGAAGATGCTTGTGTTGGACTTTTATTAATGACAAAAGAAAATCTTCTTGTGTGTGTTTGTGATTTATTTATCGAAAATCTAATAGAACCCTATTGCTTTCTATATCTGTTCTTGTTTCTAAAATTGTTGTTGAGTATAGATGTTAAGAATATTGGAGAATATAACAAAAAAGAGGTTAGATTCTTTAGAATTTGTATTTTAGATATCAAAGGAAATAGTGTCATTTTTATGGGAGATTCCAATTAGAAAATTGGGCCTGCTATCTTCAGCCTCTTTTTTATTTATTTTTAATTTTAAATATGTAGTTTTAATGTTCCTGAGATCACCCAAGGTTGCTTAGGCTTCAACCTGTAACCACTCTAACCAATTGCTACATTGACCACTGTAACATCTGGAGGCAACCCATTATATATATATATATATATATATATATATATATATATATATATATATATATATTTTTTTTTTTTTTTTTTTTTTGGGGTGTGCATGGAATGTTGGCATGGCTTGTTTGAACTTGGTTCTTGTAGTGATGTTTTAATGGACCATGATAAGCTTGTGGCAACTTCCGGTAGCTTCCGTCAAGTGGCCTTTTAAGTAAAATGTTCAAAAGGTTTGTGCCATTTGGACAGAATGGGAGCAGCTGATAGAAAACTAGTAAACTTGTGGCTAAGAGATATTGAGATATACAAAATTGTATTTAGCTATTTTCTTTATCTCCTTGAAGTACGTCTTACTTGCATTCACTTTCCTGTTTCAGGCTTCTGACCCCTCCTGGTACACCCCTCTTCCCTTCATTAGAGATGGAATCAAGGAAAGCCTACATGAATGAAACAGATGCTCCGAAAGCTCAACCAACTGCACTGAGATCAAGAGTAAGAAAATAGATTTCTAGTATGGGTATTAATTACACAATGGAAGTTGAAAAATCCTGTCTTTACTTATTAAATGGTAGAGAAAAGTGCATCTATTTCGTTGTACTCTGTGGAAAAGAAGAGGATGGGTGATTAAGGTTCCTCATTTGAAGTCAAGATGGGTGAGATGACAATATGACATCTCTTCTCCGTGGAGAGAGATAATTTCTTCATTTCTTTGGAGGAAGCCGTTCTCTTTACCATATGGAATAGCGTGTTCTTCCTTGCCACTTTCACAATGTTTTTTTTGTAGCAATTGGCAAAAATGGGGTGGAAAGAAGCCTATCCGCACTAAAAATAGCTTGACTGTACCATTGTGTATAGATTTATAGAACACTTTAGTCTGTCTGCCCCATAAAAATGTACAGATGTGCCAATATGGATTATGGATACCTTAGTACCTACTCTGTTCTATGGAAGGCTTTCATTATCTTTTATATAGCGGTAGTTGTCATAGTATGGGCCCTCTATTTTCCTCCTATTACCACAAATGATAATTCTCTTCATATTTGCATGACTTCTGATCCGAATCTGGTAATCCATGGTTAAGTTAGCATCGCAACTAGATATATTAATCGCCAAGCTTCTTGCTTTCATGGTGATCTTGGATGTTATGACTTAGAATGACTAGCGGTGGGGGGGTGGTGGTGGGGGTGGGGAGTAGTATGATGTTTCTTAACCTTGTTATCCTATATTATATGATCCTCAGTTTTCTAAGAAAATGTGTTTTGACTGTAATGCAGTTGGCAAACTCCCAGACAGAGACCACAGTGAGAAGCAGCTTGATGCCAAGGCAGCAGAATTCATCCACTGGGTTGAACTCTTCGGTATTAGGGATGCGGAGACCTTCCTCATCAGGGGGTCCAGGGTCAAGGCCTCCTTCATCAGGGGGTACAGGGTCCAGGCCCCCCTCATCAGGGGGTCCAGGTTCAAGACCAGTGACACCTGGAGGTGGATCTAGGCCTGCAACGCCAACTGGTCGGCCTACAGTGACGTCTTCTAAGCCTTCACGGTCTTCTACACCAACTTCTCGGGGCACACTTTCTTCTTCCAAGCCCACACTTCACTCGTCACCCAAACCCTCTGCTTCGTTGACATCAACTCGATCCACAACTTCTGTGCCATCTACCAGGTCTGCAGGTCCTTCAAGGTCCTCGACCCCAACAAGATCCACAAGAACTTCAGCTCCATCAGCTGGGCCATCGAGATCTTCAACCCCTACTAGGCCCACAGCTAGAGCAGCAACCCCAACTAGGTCTACTGCTAGATCTTCGACCCCAACAGCTCGGCCCACAGCTCCTACTTCCCGACCCACATCCAGGGCATCAACTCCAACTCGCCGGACGTCAACACCGTCGAGTGTTTCCAGTGTCACTGCATCTCTTAACAAGTCATCTTCTTCGATTAGTAGTAAATCGGTGGGTTCAGCACCGCCTAGGAATCCTGTGCCTTCACGCGGCGCATCTCCAACTGTAAGATCTCGTCCATGGAATCCATCTGAGATGCCCGGTTTTTCTTTAGATGCTCCGCCAAATCTGAGGACCACTCTCCCTGATAGACCCCTTTCAGCTTCACGGGGTAGACCTGCCGCCCCCTCTGCACGTTCTGCTTCTATGGAGCCTGTGAGTAATGGAAGAGCGGGCAGACGTCAGTCTTGTTCTCCTTCTAGAGGGCGGGCCCCTAATGGTGGCATTCACTCTAGTGGAAGTTCTGTGCCTGCAGTGAATCGAGGACATTCCAAAGTAAGTGATGATGTGAGTCCGGTAGTTATTGGAACAAAGATGGTTGAGAGGGTGATTAATATGAGGAAATTGGCACCACCAAGACAGGACGACAAACATTCGCCTGGCTTGTCTGGAAAGTCAGCCTCATCACCTGATAGCACTGGCTTTGGACGGACACTTTCTAAGAAGTCTTTGGATATGGCTATACGGCATATGGTGAGTTCATTAACCTTTCTGTCATATTTTCTTTTTTTGTATGTAGTGTTAAATTCTTTTGCCCAAGTATTCAGCACATCATCCGAAGTTTTCTCTCTTGAACTTGGCCTCTTTCTTTGTGAATGTGTAGGGTTTATATGTAAAGCACTGTTCTACACTTATACCTCGTTTTGGTCTCTATAGTCATCTAAATTTGATGAAAAACTTAATTGCGTACTTGCCTGTTTTAATACAACAATTTCAGCCATCTCACAGGATGAATCTCGCCTTTTTTTTTGGTGTCCAAGGAGGTCTAGACATGCTCAACCCTATGTTAAGCCGTCTAGATTAGTAGGGAGATTGCATGCTCAACCCTATGTTAAGCCGTCTAGATTAGTAGGGAGATTGCTAAAAGGACCTTTCTCTCTTTTTAATTACTACCGTAATTTCTTTATTTTTGAATTTCTTCATGATTTATATACTCCTAATTTCGGTTGATTAAAGACCATGTGTGCCTCTTCGGACCCTGCATATGTTGGTGTTGTCTCTATTTCACTATTAAATCCATATTTTATTTCATAATTGGCATTTAATCTATAGTTAGAATGTGCAATTCCTTGATAATTTATTTCGCTGGTGTAGGATATAAGGCGAAGTATCCCTGGTAACTTACGGCCATTGATGACGAAAATTCCAGCTTCGTCCATGTACAGTGTGAGATCAGGGCCTCCAGGAAGCAGGACTGCTAGTGTTTCTGATTCACCCCTTGCTACAAGCAGCAATGCCAGTTCTGAGTTTAGTGTTAATAACCATGCTGGGCATGGTAGTGAATTGGAAGACGATCTCATCAGCGATCGGGTTTGTCATGCTTCGCCTACCATTGCATATGATAGGTGACAAAAACTTCAAATGCATTTCCTTGTTTGTCGGTTTTGGATTTTATCAGCAATCTGGGGAATTCGGGAACAAATTAGTTTCTTCACGGAGTTTTGCAGGCTGTTATGGTATATTGGTGTATGTGTAAAGTTAACAAGCATCTGCAGAAAATTAAAATTTATATTATTAACAGCCCTTGTACTATTAGAACTTATTAGCTGAATTATCCTTGTAGCTGACTTTTCGGAAATCTCCCCCAACTACTACTGATATATTGGTATGCTAACTATGAATGAAGATCATTGATTCACCTCAAAAGTTGGTTTAGTTTTTGTAAGCTTGAAGATTGAGATTTGTCTGACTACCAAATTCACCTACGGCAACTGTACTAGTGGCTCGAAAACGCAAAAGAACTGTAAGAAGGGGTTGAATTTCTCAGAGAGTACATTTGTTTTGTGTGAAGAAAATACATAGTAGAACAGCAGAATATTATTCTTGCAGTGGTCTGCTTCACTGTTCTGTTAAACTAACATCGTATATGATTTCTTCTTTTTAAGGGGTTGTTTGGTTGACATTTTATAATAAGGGAAGTGAAAATTTATGGGAATTTATATATTGGCTAGTTGTTTGGTTGACATAAAAAGGTAAAAATGGAGGAAGTTGGAATTCATGGGAAGTTCAAATTCCTACAAAACATTGGGAAATAAATTACGTAGCAATAATTCCCATTTGCCAACCAAACAATTTAAACAAACTCCCATGAATTTAATAAAGGATCTAATTTCCCTTGAATTATAAAAACAACTCCAATGGTTAAAAAATGTACATGCTCACAAAACAATGAGCATGTGAGCAGACAGCCCACCATTGGTACAACAATGACATAAGCAGCTGTTAAAACCTTGTAGCTATTTTGGACTACGTAGCTAAAAAATATAGCTCAAATAAATAAATTATTTAAATTAAATACTATAGGGAGCTACAAAGGTTATAGCCTACAAATGTGAAAATTTGTAGTTTCAATCAATCGTAGTTAGAAATTTGATGTGGCAAACTTAGCCACAACATCTTGTAACTCACCATTGGAGTTGCTCTAACTTACTATGGGAATTAAATTTCCATGTCAACCAAACAACCCCTTTAGGATTGTATTTGTGGCAAATGAGTTGATATGAGATGATATCATAAAAGAGGATGCAATGAAAAGCTAATAGAATTTGAATAATGTAGCATATGCCTTCAGATTTCGAGCATGTCGGAGCACTACATACATAATGATAACAATAAATCTGATGTCTAAAACACTCTACCCATAATTACTTTCTCAAGAGTTTCTAATAGGTCAAACTTATAAATATGCAGCGTCAATACAGCTTTGGTTTGTCTATGAAGCTTTGTCAAAGCAATATTGTCAAGGCTCGACCATCATATCGTCGGATATAAATACAGAGACGAACCCAAATCAGCCAATCACGCAGCGACTACAGCTTCTGGTACGGTTTCAACAGCTGCAGTCTTGGGGGGTTCAGTGGTGCCATTGTTCTTATTATCAAGTAGTAGGTGCTTAGGAGTAGTGTGTTTAAGCTTCACTAGTATCTGTCTCATCCTTGCAAGATCAGTTGGCTTCCCAGGCTTTGGTCCTTGAATCACAGCAACAGAAGGCTTCTTTTCCTGTTCTTTCTTCCCTCTTTTCTGAACTATTGCAGGAACTTCGTTAGGAATTAGCTCTGCAATTGTCTTCCAGTAGTTCTTGTCAGCCTCTTTGTGGAACTTTTCATGGTTGGCCAGAAATAACTGCAAAAATTATCACGACTATTTCAGGACACAACTCACTGCTAATTGCTATCGGAGAGAGATAATATGGTTGCCCATATTCATTACATAGCAAATGATTTGCAATTCATTTCTTCTTGCTATCTAAATGCGAAAAGGCAGAAAAAACTATGCAACCTATAACACACCATGGACAGAAAATAGGCTAGTTACTTAGTTAGCAGTTAGCACTCTGTATTAGACTTCTCAACTCGTGAGATCAACTGTCAAGATTAACCCATTTTAATGTTACAACTTACAAGTTAGTTGAACTCTCAAACACAGGCAAAAAAGAAACTGCATAATATATTGAGTGATTTAGAGAACTTTGAAATTCCAACAGAAGAGGTACCAAATCTTAATGTAAACAGGCAGGGAGTAGATAAAACCTGAACATAACCAAACAACAAAAGTGGCTTACTGTTAAGATCCTCCAAAATTTCTTACTAGTGGGTAAAAAGTGACAACATGAAATAGAATTGGTCAAGATAGTGTCAAAGTATTCTCAGCCCAAGTATTTTTGACATGAACATGAACATGAACCTGGCGCGACTAGACTACTTGCTAGCTACAGTAAACAGTAAAAACAGCAAGTCTCCTAAATGAACATCCAACAATCAACACATCAAAAAATACTGTAAGATTGTAAATGTTGTCTCTCTACGTCCCAAAGAAAAAATGAAGTCCATTTCCAAACTTAATTAACAGTCCTAGACAGGATAAGATCAACAACAACAACAAAGCCTTAGTCCCAAAATGATTTGGGTCGGCTAACATGAATCGTCGTAGGAGATCGTCACTGTCACCAATCAAACCAGAAAGGAGCAGGAAGTAAAAAGAAGAAAACAAGGAAGAGAAAGTGGAATTAATGAAAGTAAGATAAGAGAAAAATGTATATACATTATAGAAGAAATATTGTAAGAGATAATAAAAATAAGTAAAGTTTAAAATAAATGAATAAGGAAAATAAGTACATTTCAAAATAGCATAAGATCAAGAAAGCAAAATCTTACCTCCTCCTTCTCTCTGTTGTTGCTTTTATTGTTCTCACATGTAACCTTTCTCTTCTCATGGAAGGCAACTTTGTACTCATTTGCTTCCTCGAGGATCTGGCTCAGTGTTTCTTTCTCTCTTTTCTCCTTCTCTTCCAGTCGAACAGCATTTTGCCTTCAAACCCAATGAAATCAATCACCACTTGACAACGTATGAGGTCCCCTTCTAGCAATTCAATTTCTTAAAAAATAGAGAAGACACAGATATGTGTATACAGAACTTGTCAAAACATGATAACAACACAATCAATTAGCATGTTGCCCTGTACTCGATGTCAAATATCAAAGGTACCATTATTTATACATCAAAATGTTTAAAAAATGACAAATCACATATAAGTTCAACGAATAAATGCCTTAAACCTAAAAGCTGTTAGCACGACAAACATGCATGTAACATAACATAGGGTCCAAAGGAAGTTTGGATCCTGCCACTGCTGAGCTTTGGGGAGGTCTAGGGGGTGTAGAACCTTACCAGAACAGTGTAGGTCAGTAGAAATGCTATTTTTGAAAGACCACAGGTGAAAACATCATTGAAAAAGTGATAACTAAGGCAGATTTCATATACTGTTGATCATCAATTGATCTCGCCTCAGCTCCGTGATAGGTTTTCATCTTGCTAACTCGGTTTCACAATGCCTGTCCTGTTTTCTCTGTAGATACGTTTCAAATAGATAGTTCTGGATTTCTGCTAACAAATAATTTGATGGTGTCATACTGTCATGTTCTCCCTAACATCTATCACCAGTAGTCCATCCTTATATTCGTCAAAATGCAAGTTTTTCCAATTGGGGCAAAATCATAGTGAAGTTGACCAGTACAACAAGTTAACAACAATACAAACCCAAAATACACCCACGGATCCACCCCACCAGGGCCACCACCACTACAACGTACACCCCACTGCACCTGCAGGCATTAGACGGCTGCTTTAACAATCCAAATCCCCCAACCAAATACACACTTGCGTTACAAAACTCAGAGAACCTACTAGGCGTAGACGAAAACATACGTTCACGATTCAAGACGATAAAAAGCTTCCCCTCTTTATATCAATCTACGAACTGCTGCTGTATGACCTTATGATTAATGCTCATAATTTGCCCCAAATTCGGAAGGTGATAATCCTCCATAATCACTACTCATTGAGTCATTATACAACCACTGTGGAACTACATTTTCTTCTTCAAGCACACTGCACAATTGTACGGCCTAAATTTGCCAACTACTTAAAATTTCACGCGCAAGGTATAGGACATGGCATAAGTAATCAGACTATCAGAGTAAATTTTTTCAACAACTAGGATCAAATTCAACTTTAAAATGGCTAAATTAACTTATATAGCCAATTAATCAAATCAGCACTTAGATCTCACAACATAATTCAGAATTCCACAAAATTAAGCAAAAAAAAATAAGTGAAAATAATTGAAAGCGATGAATTTCTCTCACCTCCGCCATTCGCGAAGAGCAAACCCTTCCTCCTGCATTTCCGAAGGAGGCGGCAACATCGGGCCATCCGATTCGGAGAAAGCTCCACTGCCCGCCGGAACATCATTGGATCCGAAAATGTCGTCGCTGTTACCGTTAAAAACCACCGATTCATCAGCCGATTCCTTGACCGACTCGGAATCGGCGAAGTTGGAGTAGCCTCCTGCTGTTACGTAGTCATCGTCGTTGTCGAAGGGGTGAGTTAACTCGGCGGGGTTTGAGTCAGGGCCGAGTTCGTCATACGAGTTAGGGAAGGAAGACATTTCGAGTTGAGTGGGTAAACCGGGCTCCTAACTCGGGGGAGTTTGTCAGAGAATGTGAAATGCTCGCTGCTTCTTTGGCTCCGTGGTAAGAAGACCAAGAGAGATGGGCGTCGGACTTCGGAGTGGATAAATAAAACTCACATTTATTTGATAGCCATGTAATTTAAGACAATTTAATTGACTTGTTATTTAATTAGGTAAGTAGCACTCCGTTGCGCAAATATGATGGTGCAGGGGTGTGCACAGTGCTCTTGGTGCACTGGTGTCCAAACGACATGCAATAAATATAAAACGCGGATATCTTGTTGAATCCGGAGAAGAAAAGAACAAACGTTGTTTTTTTTGATAAAAAAAGAACAAACGTTGTTCTTTTGTTAAAAAAAAGAACAATGACTGCTCTGTCCCTTTTTTTTCGTTCTTTTGTTTTTCACTCCATTTTTCTGGTATATATACCTTTTTTTATATAATTTTCGAATCAGAATTTGTGAAGAGGAGAGAGAAAAACTATGGAAAGGAGAGAGAAACTGTGAAGAGGAGAGAGAAACTAATGGAAAATTCTCAGATATTGGTTGATTTTTCTACTTCAATATCAAATTCTATTGATTCTTCTTCTTCAAATTTGAATTCCTCTGCTGATAATCCGATTTGTGAAGGTAATTTTTCAATTTTTTAAAATGAATTACTTATTTATGATGATTTTGATTTCCATGTTCATTATTTTCATCATTTCAATTTATTTTGATTTTTTTGATCATTTCGATTTCTGCATTTCTCAATAACCTTGATTAATGTATTTTGATTCTATATTTTGATAATTTTGATGATTAATGTATCTTGATTATATATTTCTGATGATTTTGATTTCTGTTCTTTTTTCGATTTTATATGTTCTTTTAGTCTTATCTTTTGTTCTTTTATATATTGGTTCTCATATATGTATTAAGAGATTGTAATAATACAGAAAATAATTATTGAACATGTTGTTCTTTTTTGCTTTAGCTTGTTGTTCTTTGTTCTTTTTTGCTTTAGCTTGTTGTTCTTTTGATATTACACACTTCAGATCAAATTGTTCTTTTACCATTTTTGTTGTTCTTTTATCTTTTTTGTTGTTTTTTTTTCACATGGTTAAAATAAGTGTTCTACATGATATGTTCTTTTCTGCTATTTTTAATGTTCTTTCTCTTTACTTTATTATGTTCTTTTATACTCTATTGTTGTTTTACATGGTTAAAATAAGTGTTCTACATGATATGTTCTTTTCTTTATTTATAATGTTCTTTTTCTTTATTTATAATGTTCTTTTAGGTTCATCCTCTTTTTGTTCTTTTGAGGAATTGCTCTGTTTATTCAGCCTCTCTTCATGTTCTTTCAGCTGTTTTTGAAGATTTAACATCATTTGTTGCTGGTCAAGTAAAAGCTTCCTTTGCTCTTCAACACTGTACTTTTTGAAAAAAGAACAAACATAAAAGAACATTAAGATTTATATCTAATAAACATAAAAGAACAGAACAACAAAACCCAAAAAAAAAAACAACTGCACCGTTCTTATCATGAACATGGCTTGTATTTCTTCTCTTTCCCCCTCTTTTTTTTTATTTTTTTTATTTTTCATTTTCTATATATATAATATTTCTCCTATTTGATTCATAACTTCTCATTTTAGAAACACATTCTTGAGATAGAAAGAGGAGAGCTTTTAGTTTCTCCCAACAAAAGAGAGATTTTATGAGAGAGAAAGTTCAAAACAAATTTTCTCCTCCTTCTTTCTCTGAAATGTGATTTTAATTGAATTACGTTTACAAAAAACTAGTTTATTAAGCGAAATACTATTTCAATTTCGCTATTTTTTGATTTTTTTTATTCATTCAAAGAGGTTTATGCTGTTGATGAAGGTGCATCGGGTGATTAAGGTAAATTTCCTCGTTCTTAATTCTTTGTTCTTTTTAAATTTTAATGTTCTTTCCTTATACCTTTCTATTTCTGTGGCATCAAAACAGTGTGTTCTTTTTTAGAATCAGCAATTGTTCTTTTTACATATTTATAGTGTTGTTTTCAGATATCTTTTGATAAATAAAATAACGGAATTAGAACATAAATTGGTTGAAAAAGAACATTTCCAGAACTTAAAAGAACAAGAAAAAATATAGATCTGGTTTTAAAGTTCATCAAAGGTTCGTCGTTTTATTTTTTAATTAGAACATAAATTGGTTGGAAAAGAACATTTCCAGAACTTAAAAGAACAAGAAAAATTATAAATCTGGTTTTAAAGTTCATCAAAGGTTCGTCGTTTTATTTTTTAATTAGAACATACTGTAAATTGGTTGGAAAAGAACATTTCCAGAACTTAAAAGAACAAGAAAAAATATAACTGCTTTTTATATTTGTACCTTTTGTCTGATTTGTCAATATTAGTGTTCTTTTTGTTAGTGTTCTTTTTGTTAATGTTCTTTTGTTAATGTTCTTTTTTTTTTGCGGTTTTTATTTTTGTTGCGTTTTATTGTTATTTATGTGCGTTTTGGGACAGGTGCACCAAGAGCACCATGCACACCCCTGCACAATCTGAGCGTTGCTCCGTTGTGGATATTGGTACTTTTTAAATATAGTAAGTGGGTCATGTGTCAACTTTTAAGGAGGGAGGGTGGGGTGATTTTTTAATGTTTTTTAGATGTTAGGAATACAAATGAGACCTTAAGAAAGTGAGAGAAACATATAAAATTAAAAAAAAAAATATGCCATTTATAGAAATGGTTAAAGTATTCTAGTACGACTTTATAAGGAAAGCGGTGCGAGTTTTCTGGGACGGAGGGAATACTTAGCAATGATTTGACGAGGAATGCTACAGAGTAAATATCATGTGATTTGTGTCCCTATGGAATATATCAGTACCAAAAAAGCTGTTGGATATACTACATCAGTTGATGAAACTTCACCAGCAAGGCAAGCTCACCACAACAAGGGTAGTCTTGGCCCACACTTGATTCCATCCCTTGTAACGACTTTCTGTTATTCTGTCAGCTTATGACATCTAGTTTGTCAGCTTATGACACCTATGATGATTATGATTGGTTGCTCGTTTTTATCCTGTATGTTGATTGGTTGTGACAACATTGCAGTAGAGTAGTTTATATTCCTTGCTCTTTCTTTCGTAAGGGTTGTAGAGTGTTTACCTAAGTTGTATCAGCAGACTCTCTCTCTCTAAATATAAGCTTCTATGCAGCTCCTTCAATGGCTGCTTGAGCACCAAATATTATGTTTCTTATTATCTGTTATTAGCTTGTTTTCAACATGGTATCAGAGTGGGTGTTAAAGAACCATAATCAATAAACTTAGTTGATTCCAGAAATTCAGTCAGTTTCTTCAGAATCCGAAGTTCATCCTGCAATTAGAGGTCTGTTGTTCCTCTTTCTGAAATTTGTAGAAATATTTTTGGTTATTTTTGGTTGAGCATTCTGCCATTGATTGATTGTTGTTGGTTTTCCACCTGCAAATCTGCTAAATAGTTTTGAGATTATCAATTTCTTCCTCATAAAATCTGAAATACTTCATTCTTAGATTCATTCCTTCCTGTTTTTCTTTGTTGAAAAATGACACAACAAACTACTCCTTTTCCTCCTAATCAAGATCCTTCTAGTCCATTTTACTTACATCCTACGGACAATACTGCAAATCAATTGATTTCAGTAAAACTTAAAGGAGAAGGAGAAGCATATGGAGACTGGAGAAGAAGTATGATGATCTCCATGTCTTATAAGAATAAATTAGGGTTTGTATATGGATCAATAGCCAAACATGATGCTACTGCTAGCACATATCAAGCTTGGATGAGATGTAAAGATATGATGATATACTGGTTGCTTTTTAACCTAGATTCAAGCATTGCAAAGAGTGTGGTGTATTTTAACACAACTAGAGAAATGGCTGGATCTTGAAGAGAGATTTGGATTTGTTTCTGGACCTCAATTGTTTGCATTAGAACAACAAGCTTCTGATATTACTCAGGGAACACAAAGTATATCAAAAAAATTACTGAAATCAAGTCTATTTGGGATAAGTTGAGTGCAGCAAACCTCTTGCCTTGTTGCACCTGTAATCTGTGCACTTGCAATTTGACACAGAAAATTTCTAAAATGCAACAAGATCATAGACTTATGCAATCTAGCCACAGCAAGGGGAAATCTGAAGGAAATAATGCCCTTGGTCCAAGTATGCATTTAATGGTAAGTCTAATAAATGCGGTTCAGTATATAATTATACAAGTTAATAATTCAGTGAGATCAAGTGAACTGTATGCCTAGCTAGAGGCCGCTTCAGTTCAAGTGGATTAATGATATTAATCAACAGCTTACTCTTGACTGAACCCGTAGGGTCACACAAATAGTACGTAAACGGATCAAGTATTTAATGGCATTAAATACTCAATATGTGGATATTCGGAATCGACGGATCTTGGTTTCAGTGGTAGCTGAGATCGTCAAAGACAAATAAATGAATACTCCGGAAACGATGATATTGCCGGAAACGGAAATATGGATCGTATCGGAAATATAAATATTATCCAAGTCGTAGATGTTGCCGGAAACGGAAACATGGTACGTATCGGAAAATATTATCGGAAATGAAAATATTGCCGAAATCTGAAATATTACCGGAAACGGAAATATTGTCGGAATCGAAAATATTATCGGAATCGGAAAATAATTCTGGAAACGGAAATATTAAATATTCGTTTGAAGCGGAAATTAATTTCGGAATCGGAAATGTGAAATATTGTTCGTATCGGAAATGAATTCCGGAATCGGGAAAATAATCGGAAGCGCGTCGTACGAATTAGCATCGGACGAGCTTGCTAGACGAAGGCCCAGCGCGAAGCCAGGCCAACGTCCAGCAAGCGTGGCGCGCCTCACAAACAGCCCAAGGCCACGCCAGGCCCAGCGCGCGCCTAGGCTGCGGCAGCTTCGTGGGCTTTTGCGCGGGCATGGCCTGCGCGCATGCGGGTCATGCTCGTGTGTGTTTGTGTTTGCGTACGAAACCTAAACGGTGTAGGATTCGTTTAAGATTAAATTCCTATACCTACTAGATAAATTAATTAATAGAGTTTAAATTAAATTCAAATTAATTAATTCGTTTCCTAGTAGGATTTCAATACCTTTTCCATACCCTATAAATAGGTGATTAATGCTCACAATTTATAACGAGTTTTCTAAGTATTCAAGAGAATTTTAGGCATAAAATTCAATCACTTATTTTGCCTCATAATAGCCGAAAATACATAGTACCTTTGGGGCGATTCTAGTTAGTCAAACCTAAGGCGGATCCGGACGTGATGTGGACTTTCTACGGAGGGACGACACTTGGAGTCCTAAAGACTTGTTCTTGTTCGGTTGGGGCGCAGCAAGGGAGGGCACGCTACAAAGAGTATGCATCCTAAATTATGCTAATTGTTATGTGGCAATTAATTTGGAATCCTGGCTTTTATGGTTTTTCCGCATGATTTATATTCATTTATATGTATCATAACCTAACAAAATCTACTCATGGATCAACCACTGCCAACTATATCTCATGCCTATAGAATGTTGGCACAAGAAGAAAGGAAAAGAGAACTCAGTGTACCCTCAGTTCAACATCATGAGAGCCATGCCTTTGCAACAGACATAAGGAGATACAATGTTTATCATAACAAAGGAAACTACATAGGATCACAACAATCTTATGGCAGAAATAATTTCTCATACAACAATGCAGTTGGTTCTGGAGGGAACAAAGCACCTGTTTACAGAAGGCCTACTTCAAGCTATTATTGCGATCACTGTAAAGTGAATGGTGAAGGAAATAATGCCCTTGGTCCAAGTATGCATTCTATGTTAAGTCTAATAAATGCGGTTCAGTATTAATTAACAAGTTAATAATTCAGTGAGATCAAGTGAGCTGAATGCCTAGCTAGAGGCCGCTTCAGTTCAAGTGGAATTAATGATATTAATCCACAGCTTACTCTTGACTGAACCCGTAGGGTCACACAAATAGTACGTAAACGGATCAAGTATTTAATGGCATTAAATACTCCATCTATGAATATTCGGAACCGACGGATCTTGGTTTCAGTGGGAGCTAAGATCGTCACAGGCAAGAAATGAATACTCCGGAAACGATGATATTGCCGGAAACGGAAATATGGATCGTATCGGAAATATGAATATTATCCAAGTCGTAGATGTTGCCGGAAACGGAAACATGGTACGTATCGGAAAATATTATTGGAAATGGAAATATTACCAGAATCGGAAATATTGCCGGAAACGGAAATATTGTCAGAATCGGAAATATTGCCGGAATCGGAAAATAATTCCGGAAACGGAAATATTAAATATTTGTTCGAAACGGAAATTAATTCCGGAATCGGAAATATTAAATATTGTTCGTATCGGAAATAGATTCCGGAAATGGAAATTTAATCGGAAGCGTATCGTACGAATTAGCATCGGACGAGGCCTGCCGGACGAAGGCCCAGCACGAAGCCAGGCCGTCGCCCAGCAAGCACGCACGTCACAAGCCCAGCGCGCGCCAAGGCCACGGATGCGTGGGCCTTGCTGCGTGGGCTGCAGCTCGCACGCATGGGCAGTCCTTGTGGCTGCCGTGTGTGTGTGAGTTTGTGCTCATGCGTGATTCCTGAATCTGCAAGAGTCAGTGTATGATTAAATGTCTATTCCTAATTGGATAAATTAATTAAATAGAATTCATGTAGGATTCTAATTCCAATTAATTCGCATCCTACTAGGATTACGATTCCTTTTCCATAACTCTATAAATAAAGGCCTAGGGGTCATAATTTATACACAAGTTTCAAAGTATTCAAAAGTGAGTTTTTTGAGAGAAAATTAAAACACATCTTGCTCATAAAAGTGCCGAATTTTCTAGTACCTTAAGGGCGATTCTAGTTGGTCAATCTTAAGGCGGATCCGGACGTGCTGTGGACTATCTACGGAGGGACGACATTTGGAGTCCTAAAAGACTTGTTCTTGTTCGGTTCGGGCGCAGCTAGGGAGGGCACGCAACAAAGAGTATGCATCTAATTATGCTATATGATTATGTGTAAATAATATGTTGTCCTGGGTTAATGGTTGTTTCCGCATGATTTATGTAATGTCATATGTATCATAACCTAACAGTGGTATCACGAGCCCCTTATTATTTTCATAATCTAAATTGCATGAACATGGTTAAATATTACAAATTTGCAAGAATTAAAAGGGGTGATTAATTTTCGTAATTGTTAATTAATTGCAAATTGCGTTTATTTAATTATATGTACGCAGTTTTTCGGCAGTTTCTTCATTACTCATCCGAATTGAGTGATTTTTGTGTCAATTCCGCATGTAAAAGGCATTCTAAAATTTTGACAAAAATAGTATTTTTCTGCCGAACCCAGAATTCTCAAATTCGAAGTCTAACTATGACTTTTCGAAGGTTTTAGTTTTTCGAATGCAAAATTTCGTAAATTTAAGATGTTAAATTAAATATTTGCTATTCCTGTTGATAAATCTTGAATTTTTGATTGACCTACTGCATATGTTTAACAAGTTTGAATGCCTAGTCTTGTTAATTATGCAATCTAATTTGTAATTATGATTAATTTGTTGAAAATTAGAATAATTTAGAATTAATTTGATTTTCATAATTAATTGTAATTTAATTAGAAACCTATGATTAAAAACCACCATAAAAATTGTAAATTTACGATAAATTTTAAATTTTTATGACCTAGACTTGAATCCATATCAATCGGAAATCAACTGGATAATAAATTTTCGATTTTTCGCCCTAAAATTATGAAATTAATAATATTTATTAATTTGTCATTAATTTTAAATATAAATTTTAAATTTTTATGCGATTCGTTCAAATAACTTGCACGCACGAAGCAATGGACGCTTCGTGTTACCCTTAAGGGGTGTTGTATAATGCGGGCATGCGACGACGAGCAAGGGAGCTCGTCGCCCGTGCGGCACGAATGCAATGAGCAAGGGCGTAGTGCACGAGCGCAAGGCAGCAGCCCTGCCTTGTGTCGTGTGCCACGAGCAATGAACGAATGGGCATGGGCGAAGGGCGAGCCAAGGCAGTCGCGTGTGGGCAGCAAGCGAGCTGCGCCACAACGCGCGCTGCCTCGCACAAGTGCGCGCAGCCTCGCGCGCAGCGAGCGCAAGCTCGCGTGCCACGAGCGCTGCGCCCAGCACTGCTCGCGCGCGCAGCGCGCGATGTCGCTCGCCCAGCGAGCGATGTCGCGCACCAGCGAGCGATGGCTCGCGCGCGCAGCGCGCGATGTCGCTCGCCCAGCGAGCGATGTCGCGCCCCAGCGAGCGATGGCTCGCGCGCACAGCGAGCGAGCCAGCGCGCCCAGCGAGCGATCTCGCGCGCGCACTGCGAGCGATAGCTCGCGTGCGATGGGGCGCTGTGCGGAGGCTTGCGATGAGACAGCAGCAGCTATGCGACGAGCGCATGGGCTGCGCGCACATGGCCAGCAATGGCTGTGTGCGTACGGCCCATGGGCATGCAACGCGTAGGGTGTTTGCGTTACGATTAGATCGTTTTGAATGTTTAATTTGAAAATTTCAGTTCACGAAATTTTAATTAATTTTAAAATTAATAATTTGAATTAATTTCTTGGATTTTAATTTTGAATATTATAATTATAATAAATGAAATTTATTCTAATTATTTTACTAAAATTAAAATCATGAATTAATTTAAATGCGACTGAAATTAAATTAAATTTTTGGATTCAATTATAAATTTATATGAGCTTTAAATTTTAATTAAATTTGTATGTTTCCGGTTAGACTAGAAATACAATTTTATGTTTAAAATTAGTAAAGCATATGAATTTATTGGTTTGAGTGGGAGCGCTTTTTAGTCATAAACTCTTGATTAGGTCTACAAATCCTTAAGGTTAAAACAACTTGATTAGAATTAATAAGGACTGAATAATTGGTAGATTATTGGTGCCCTTGATTAATTGCTGCAAATGTTTACGTGATGCATAATGTGTTTTACTAACCAGCTATGTGGGCCATTCATGATAATGAATGGGTGAATGGTATATATTGTATATGTACTGTTTTGCAGGTTATGAAGTGACTAGTATGGCCCAAATAGGATAGAAAATATGGTCTGCGTACCATTAATTTGAATGTAATTGGTCTAAAGTACCAAAGTTATTTTTCAATTCAAATATGGTCTGCGAACCATCAAATAGTTGTAATTAGTTATAGCTTATCCTATTTGAAGAAAATGGTGCCTCCCACGGAGATTTTCAAGACGGACTTTGAAGTCAAAGCTTCAAGATGAAGTCGGGCCATACTAGATCACAAATATCTTATGCATGTTTTAAGTTATTTATTGCTTTAAATATGTCTTAAAATGCATGAGATCAAAAGCTTGATTATGTTGCATGATTAAGGATTTTAGTTCACTTAAAATCTAACCAACATAGTAAGAGCCTTAAGTTCCAAACTTAAAAATTGAGTTAAAAGGTGCCATGCCAAAATATACACTTGCTTGGATATCCTTTACATCAATCTAGTAATAGTTTTCGCTCAGCGAGGTGTTACTTATTGGTCCTAAAGGGGCAAGGTACACAAATAATTGTGAGTACATGTTAGTTTTGGTGAAACTCAACGATATAAGTAAGGAGTCCTTTTATGTCGTGGCAAATTCGATAGGTTTACCTAATAAGTTCTTAGACGTACCTATCAACCAAGAATAGTTTCTAGACTATTAGCAAAAGGCTTTTGCTTACCTAAGATGTTCTAGGATTAAGTCGACAAACTGTGCTTAGTTCTTCAAATGATTTTAGGATCTTGGAATCATTTTATTCACACCTGCCGGAACACATAATTCGAATAAAATGCTTAATAAACACTGAATTATGCATGTATGCTAGAATTTAAGTTTATTAAGAGAAACTGTGAATGGTTATTTATTTGTTTATTCTTTTCAATTGTAGTTTTTAATATGGCAAACAACAATTCATTCAACATTCGATCAATTCTCGAAAAGGAGAAGTTGAACGGGAAAAACTTCCTTGACTGGCAAAGGAACTTGCAAATAGTTCTTATGCAGGAAGAAAAGGAGTATGTCCTAGATGAGGCGATGCCCGAAGCTCCTGGCGACGGGGTCACTCAGGCTGCCCTCAATCGTTGGATTGATGCCAACAAGGATGTGAAATGTCTAATGCTCGCCACCATGAGTGCGGATCTGCAGAAAACGTTCATCAACTCAGATGCTTTCACAATCATCAGTGAGTTGAAGAACATGTTCCAAGATCTGGCTCGAGTCGAAAGATTCGAGACTCATAGGCAAATTCTTGAGACCAAGCTTAAGAAAGGCGAGCCCGTAAGTCCACATGTTCTCAAAATGATTGGACTCATTGAGAATATGAGTCGGCTGGATCAGCAATTTTCTCAGGAAATGGCTATAGACACCATCCTCCATTCTCTTCATAGCGGGTATGATCAGTTCAAACTGAACTACAGTATGAATAGTCTGGACAAAACGCTCACTGAGCTTCACGGTATGCTGAAGACCGCTGAAAAGACGCTCAAAAGTGATAAGCAGGATGTGCTTATGGTGCGTGGGGGCAAGTTCAAGAAATCTGGAAAGAAGAGGAATGCTAAGAAAGGTGGCAACAAGGCCAGCCCAACTAAGCAAACTGGCGCCAAATCTGCAAAGAGGAAGGTCAGTCAACCCACTTCTGAATCCGAATGCTTCTACTGCAAGAAGAAGGGGCATTGGAAGAGAGATTGCTTGAAGCTAAAGGAAGATCAGAAGAACGGAACAGTCGTTCCATCTTCAGGTATTTTCGTTATAGACTGTATACTTGCTAATTCAACTTCTTGGGTATTAGATACAGGTTGTGGCTCACACTTATGTTCCAATCCACAGGGACTAAGAAGAAGTAGAAAGTTAAGCAAGGGTGAAGTCGACCTACGAGTGGGAAATGGAGCACGGATTGCTGCATTAGCCGTAGGAACTTACTATTTGTCGTTGCCCTCCGGGCTAGTTTTGGAACTGGAAGAATGTTTCCATGTTCCAAGTCTTACTAAAAACATCATTTCAGTTTCTTGCTTAGATGCTAAGGGATTTTCCTTTATAATAAAAGACAATAGTTGTTCGTTTTATTTTAAAGAGATGTTTTATGGATCTGCTAGATTAGTCAATGGACTTTATTTATTAGATCACGACAAACAAGTATATAACATAAATACCAAAAAGGCCAAAAAGGATGATTCAGATCTCACCTATCTGTGGCATTGTCGATTAGGCCATATAAACTTGAAACGCTTAGAAAGACTTCAAAGGGAAGGAATTCTAGAACCATTTGACTTAGAGGATTATGGTAAATGCGAATCATGTTTACTTGGCAAAATGACAAAGCAACCTTTCTCTAAAGATGGAGAAAGAGCAAATGAACTATTGGGTTTAATCCATACAGATGTATGTGGACCAATGAGTACAAATGCTAGAGGTGGTTTCAGCTACTTTATCACTTTCACTGATGACTTCAGTAGGTATGGTTATGTCTACCTAATGAAGCATAAGTCTGAATCCTTTTGACAAATTCAAGGAATTTCAGAGTGAAGTAGAGAATCAATTAGGCAAGAAGATTAAGGCACTGCGGTCTGATAGAGGCGGTGAATATCTGAGCTATGAATTTGATGACCATCTGAAAGAATGTGGAATTCTATCAGAATTGACTCCTCCTGGAACACCACAATGGAACGGTGTGTCAGAACGGAGGAACAGAACCTTGCTAGACATGGTCAGGTCAATGATGGGTCAGGCCGAACTTCCATTAGAATTTTGGGGACATGCACTAAATACAGCTGCACTCACTATAAATAGAGCTCCTTCTAAAGCTGTCGAAAAGACTCCATACGAATTATGGTTTGGAAAGCCTCCAAATGTGTCTTTTCTTAAGATTTGGGGATGTGAAGTATACGTCAAACGATTAATTTCAGACAAACTTCATCCAAAATCTGACAAATGTATCCTTGTGGGCTATCCAAAGGAAACAAAGGGGTATTACTTCTACAATACATCTGAGAACAAAGTGTTTGTTGCTCGAGATGGTGTCTTTTTGGAGAAGGATCACATTTCCAAAATGACAAGTGGGAGAAAAGTAGACCTCGAAGAAATTCGAGTCGAACAACAAACTCTAGAGAATGCTCAAGATGACATTCAGGATGAAACTCAGAGATCTTTAGAAGAATCTGGTGAGAATCATGGTCAATCTAGAAATGTTACCCCGCGTAGATCGCAAAGATATAGATCTCAACCGGAAAGGTACTTAGGTATTTTGACGAACGAGAGCTATGACGTTCTATTACTTGAAAGTGATGAACCTGCGACTTACAAGCAAGCTATGACGAGCCCTAGCTCCAAGCAATGGCAAGAAGCCATGCAATCTGAATTAGACTCCATGTCTGAAAACCAAGTATGGGATTTGGTCGATTTGCCAGATGGCTACCAAGCCATTGGAAGCAAATGGGTTTTCAAACTGAAAAAGGACAAGGATGGGAAACTTGAAGTTTTCAAAGCTAGATTGGTTGCAAAAGGTTACAGGCAAGTCCACGGTGTGGATTACGATGAAACCTTTTCACCAGTTGCAATGCTAAAGTCTATTCGAATAATGTTAGCAATCGCTGCATATTACGATTACGAAATATGGCAGATGGATGTCAAAACTGCTTTCTTAAACGGCGTTTTAACAGAAACTGTGTTTATGACACAGCCTGAAGGTTTTGAGGATCCAAAGAATGCTAAAAAGGTATGCAAGCTAAAGAAATCAATCTACGGATTGAAGCAGGCATCCAGGAGCTGGAATATACGTTTTGATGAAGCGGTCAGTGACTTTGGTTTCATCAAGAACGCAGACGAATCTTGTGTATACAAGAAGGTCAGTGGGAGCAAAATTGCTTTCCTAGTATTATATGTCGACGACATATTGCTTATCGGAAATGACATTCCTATGTTGAACTCTGTCAAGATTTGGCTTGGGAAATGTTTTTCGATGAAGGATCTAGGAGAAGCACAGTACATATTGGGCATCAAGATTTACAGAGATAGATCTAAAAGGATGATTGGACTTAGTCAAAGCACTTATATCAATAAGGTGCTTGATAGGTTCAAGATGGCGGACTCCAAGCGAGGCTACCTACCCATGTCTCATGGAATGACTCTAAGCAAGACTCAGTGCCCAAAAACACTTGATGAGCGTAGACGAATGAATGGGATTCCATATGCATCATTGATTGGTTCAATAATGTATGCTATGATATGTACACGCCCGGATGTTGCGTACGCACTCAGTGCTACAAGCAGATACCAGTCAGACCCAGGAGAGGCGCATTGGACTGCTGCCAAGAACATTCTGAAGTACCTGAAAAGGCACAAAGATGACTTCCTGGTCTATGGTGGAGATGATGAATTAATTGTTAAAGGCTATACGGACGCAAGTTTCCAAACCGACAAAGATGATTTCAGATCACAGTCTGGGTTTGTCTTCTGCCTCAACGGAGGAGCAGTAAGCTGGAAAAGTGCTAAGCAAAGCACCATTGCGGATTCTACAACTGAAGCGGAGTACATTGCTGCACATGAAGCAGCAAAGGAAGCTATATGGCTAAGGAAGTTCATAGGAGAACTTGGTGTAGTCCCCTCCATTAAAGGACCAATAGCCCTGTATTGTGATAATAACGGAGCTATTGCACAGGCAAAAGAGCCTAGACACCACCAGAGAGTCAAGCATGTACTTCGTAGATTTCACCTTCTACGAGAGTTCGTTGAAAGAAAAGAAGTCGAGATAAGCAAAATTGGAACTGATGACAACATATCAGATCCATTAACTAAACCTCTGCCGCAAGCGAAGCACAACTCGCACACTGCAGCTATGGGAATCAAGCATATTGGAGAATGGCTTTGATGTCTCTGTTTAATGTTTTAAAGTTTTAGAGTTTAAATCTTTGTAAAACATTATTGGTTAATCATTCACAATAAATGAAAGAAATTCATTTTTCCATTTAATTTGTGGTTTATTAAATGATGAGTCCCTTCAACTTGACGATATATTCAAGATAGACTGTCAGGACCAGTCCTGTGACTAAGAAATGTCTATCAAGTGAACTTGAATGTCAAAGGTTGAAAATGGTCCCTAATCGGAGTTTTCTATAAAATTGGACGCATAGAAAACGTTAGACGATTAGAATGCAAGATGACTAGTAGTTCTGTTTCTTGAACTATGTGGACATGGCAATGTCATAATCATTTGCATAGATACTTACTTTGGGAAGACTAGTATCGGACAAGACCTATGAAACTTTACTGTAAGAGATGAAAGTCTGTCATAAGTAAATTTCATTAAATTATTAGACACTAAATCCTCAATACCTGAGTGATTTGAGATTACTTGTTTGAGAACTGGTTGCTTTGACGTTGACCAACCGTCGCACCGTAAAAGGAGGCTATAAAGGCAACGCTCAGGTAATCACCTATCAAACGAAGTCTAATCTCAAGATCGCAAGATTGGGATTGTCCTCGCATAAATCGGGATGAGATGCTTAAAAGTTGTACAAGGCCACTCGGAGAGCTAGAAACTGTGAAATGCATGGCCGTGCTCGGATGAATCATAGGCTATGATTATCTGTTTATTTGATCAGTTGAACTCTGAAACCGAGAAACACCTCTGGACATAATAAGGATGACAACTCTTACCTTATGTTCAAGAGCAAGCATCGAGCGACAAAGGAATTAGGAAATGCACACTTGTCCCTAAGGACAAGTGGGAGACTGAAGGAAATAATGCCCTTGGTCCAAGTATGCATTCTATGTTAAGTCTAATAAATGCGGTTCAGTATTAATTAACAAGTTAATAATTCAGTGAGATCAAGTGAGCTGAATGCCTAGCTAGAGGCCGCTTCAGTTCAAGTGGAATTAATGATATTAATCCACAGCTTACTCTTGACTGAACCCGTAGGGTCACACAAATAGTACGTAAACGGATCAAGTATTTAATGGCATTAAATACTCCATCTATGAATATTCGGAACCGACGGATCTTGGTTTCAGTGGGAGCTAAGATCGTCACAGGCAAGAAATGAATACTCCGGAAACGATGATATTGCCGGAAACGGAAATATGGATCGTATCGGAAATATGAATATTATCCAAGTCGTAGATGTTGCCGGAAACGGAAACATGGTACGTATCGGAAAATATTATTGGAAATGGAAATATTACCAGAATCGGAAATATTGCCGGAAACGGAAATATTGTCAGAATCGGAAATATTGCCGGAATCGGAAAATAATTCCGGAAACGGAAATATTAAATATTTGTTCGAAACGGAAATTAATTCCGGAATCGGAAATATTAAATATTGTTCGTATCGGAAATAGATTCCGGAAATGGAAATTTAATCGGAAGCGTATCGTACGAATTAGCATCGGACGAGGCCTGCCGGACGAAGGCCCAGCACGAAGCCAGGCCGTCGCCCAGCAAGCACGCACGTCACAAGCCCAGCGCGCGCCAAGGCCACGGATGCGTGGGCCTTGCTGCGTGGGCTGCAGCTCGCACGCATGGGCAGTCCTTGTGGCTGCCGTGTGTGTGTGAGTTTGTGCTCATGCGTGATTCCTGAATCTGCAAGAGTCAGTGTATGATTAAATGTCTATTCCTAATTGGATAAATTAATTAAATAGAATTCATGTAGGATTCTAATTCCAATTAATTCGCATCCTACTAGGATTACGATTCCTTTTCCATAACTCTATAAATAAAGGCCTAGGGGTCATAATTTATACACAAGTTTCAAAGTATTCAAAAGTGAGTTTTTTGAGAGAAAATTAAAACACATCTTGCTCATAAAAGTGCCGAATTTTCTAGTACCTTAAGGGCGATTCTAGTTGGTCAATCTTAAGGCGGATCCGGACGTGCTGTGGACTATCTACGGAGGGACGACATTTGGAGTCCTAAAAGACTTGTTCTTGTTCGGTTCGGGCGCAGCTAGGGAGGGCACGCAACAAAGAGTATGCATCTAATTATGCTATATGATTATGTGTAAATAATATGTTGTCCTGGGTTAATGGTTGTTTCCGCATGATTTATGTAATGTCATATGTATCATAACCTAACAAATGGACAGAGTACAAAGGAGATATTTTAAGTTGCATGGTTTTCCACCAGGTTTTGCAGGATTCAAAAATGATAAAAGAGTAGTAGCAGCTGCTTATTCAGTAGAAGGTTATGGTGATGATATGATTTCAGAATATCAACAATTACAGTATGATAGAGAACAACCACAAAAAAATCACCTGGTTTTCTCACACATGAACAATGTACTCAGTTGTTGAGTCTCTTAAACAAGCAACAAAGTGAGAATATTCCTACCGCAGCGACTCACCTAGAAGAAGGAGACAGATCAGGTCATGCATTCATGGCAGGTACAAGTTACTGATTTCTTACTTGTTCTCATTCTAGCTGGTTATTAGACAGTGGGGCTTTAGATCATATGTGTGCATGCATGCCTGAGCATATTTGATAGTTATGAGCCAGTAAAAGTTGATGATTTT
Organism: Spinacia oleracea; assembly: GCF_020520425.1. NCBI lineage: Eukaryota > Viridiplantae > Streptophyta > Magnoliopsida > Caryophyllales > Amaranthaceae > Spinacia > Spinacia oleracea. The sequence goes on from NC_079487.1 coordinate 111,077,087, forward strand.
ATTACTATACTTGATGGGAAAAGGGTAGCAATACATCATAAAGGGACAATCACCTTAAATGAGAATATATAGTTAAAAGGTGTCTTGCATGTACCTGAGTTCCACTACAATCTGTTGTATGAAAACAAATTGTGTTCAGATCATCAATGCATTCTCTCATTCACTGCTGACAAATGTTATATTCGGGGCCATTTAATGAAAAGGCCACAGGTTCTTGGTAGTGTGAGATCTGGACTTTACAGTGTCAATCCAAGCCAAGATGAAGTAATCAAACCACCAGCAACAACATGTCTTGCAGCAGCATCTTCAAATAAATCATAAGCAGAGGTTAGGCACCTTAGAGTAGGACATATGCCTTTTCAGAAGATGAAGCATGTTATTGGTAGTTTAGCAACTTTTAACAATAATGCTAGCATATGTCAAATCTGTCCAGCAGCTAAGCAATCTAGGAGTTCTTTTCCTACTAGTAGTATCAAGACTACTAAGATGTTTGAGATGACACATTTAGACACATGGGGTCCATATAGGAACAAGACACATAATGATTGTACAATGTTTCTTACTATTGTAGATGATTTTACAAGGACAACATGGACACATCTTTTGAAATCTAAAATTGATGCAGTGCCCGTGATTGATTCATTTCTCAAAATGGTAGAAACACAATTTGATTCTAAATTTCTTTGCATTAGATCTGATAATGCCTTGGAATTATGTGAGGGTGATATGAAAAGAATCATGCTCAATAGGGGTATACTACATCAAACTAGCTGCAGTGGGACACCACAACAGAATGGTATAGTTGAAAGAAAGCACAAACACTTGCTTGAAACTTCTAGGGCGTTACATTTCCAATCCAAACTGCCTATCCAATATTGGGGTGAATGTATCCTTTGTGCCACATATTTGATAAACAGAATGCCCCTGAAGAGTATAGGAAATTTGACTCCATATGGAAAGCTTCATGGCCATAAACCTCTCTATGAACATCTAAGAGCCTTTGGATGCCTTTGTTATGTTTCTACTTCTAAAGTAGCTAGACATAGCAAAGTTTGATGTGAAAGAAAAATCAAGTGTTTTCATTGGCTTTTCCCCTTCACAAAAAGGCTATAAGATTTTAGATCCCGAGTCTAAGAAAATCACATTTTTCAGGGATGTGATCTTCCATGAGACACATTTTCCTTTTCATCACACTCCTACTACAGACCCTGGTTTAACTGATTTTCCTCCTTACATGTATCTACCTAAACACACTCCTCTTCTTCCTGATCCAGATCTCATTCTCCCTTTCTCACCTTCTACTTCTATTCTTGTTACTGTCATTCTCCCTACTGATTCAGATACTTCTCACACTGATATTCCATCATCTCCTTTCTCTTCTTTACAAACCACCCCACTCTCCTCACCTCATTCCTCTCCTCCATCTTTCTCTACTTCTATTCCTTACACTTCTTCCAATTCCACACAAGATCTTACAGATCCCTGTTTCAGAAAATCCACCAGACAACATAAGCCACCTTCCTATCTTGCAGACTATCATTGTCACACTGCTAGACATTGGTGCAACTTGGTCTCCTATACCAGTTTGCCAGCTACTACTAATTACTTATGTTGTTTGGTATTCTAAAATTTCCAATATTATTCAAATTACTATTTTATTATTTTATATAATATTGGTGATTAAGGTAGAATATTTGGTTTTCACATGATGATACTAGGTCTTTCTTTTGACATGAGATATTGATAATCAAGGATAAAACAATACTTAGCATAAAATATTTCATATGGTAAAGTATTTTAAAGGCATGAGAAACCTTAGGAAAGATAGAATGTTTCTTACTCCGTATTGGATAGAATTTATTTGATTATACTCCGTACTTTATTTACTTTCTCAAATGGTGTAGGTTCTTGTTCACCAACCTCCTTTTGAGTGACCCAATTTCTTATGGGTTATATAATTCGATACTTCTCAAAGTATTAATACTCCCACTTTCATTTTCAACTCTCTATTATCACTAATCATTTTGTGAGCCACAAATAATGAACTAGATTTAATAAATATTGTGATTATGTTTGAACAAAAAATTATTCTAACAAAAGAAAAGAGTGTGAAGATAAAAATATGCACATACCTTCATTCCTAAATATATTATACTATCCACATTCTTCTTTTTAACGAGCATTGAAGATACTTTTTACCCCTTATTAAATTATTTTCATACTTTTAGCTAGCATTCTTATTAGTCGTGCGTTGCAAGTAAATACTTAAAAATGATATTTTTTCTTTAAACATGGAGGGTAAAAATCTAATAAAGTCAAATTTTTTACCGATTATTACAACTGATTTAAAAATAAATAAATCGTACTTGATCCTTAAAATAAATGTTAGAGGAAAATAATCGCAATTTAGAAGGTGGACCATGGTGCACAGTGAGCATGGTGCACCTTAAGAACACTGGTATATAATTAAAAGAACATTTGGTTAAGTGAAAAGAACATGGATATATATTTTTTATATTTTTAATAAATAGTGAAATAATATGTTATTTTTTATAACAAAAAAGTGAAACATTATATCACATGTTCTTTTGTCGTAGTGTCATGTTCTTTTATTTATGCATATGTGTTCTTTTGGTGCACATGTTGCACCATGCTCATTGTGCACCATGGTCCATAGTCCACAGATTGATAAAAAAAACCCATGTTGCAGAACTTGCATTAACATAAGTATTTGAAAGATGTAGCAAAACACTAATTCCATTAGTTCAATTGATCATTTATATGGTAATTTGGTGGATGATAAATTTTGAAAAATATATACTTGTACACGATAAGGGCGTGGGAATTATATATACGGAAGACTCTCTAAATTACTTTATTCATAGACCACCCAGTATAAAACATTTCTATAATCTTACCTTTATAATTCTTTTAAACATAAAACCTTACCTTTATGATTAAAAAAAAGTTTGTTCTGTTCATCTTATTTTCACTTATAAAATAAATATATAAGTTCAGATAAATTTAGTTAAATTTAGACAAAATAAATTTAGAAGGGAAAAAAAAGCGAAAATCAAACGCACTCTAAATCAAATTTAACAAGAATTTTACAGGTATTTTGGCTACTCTGTAATTAAAAAAAAAAAATTAAAAAAAATTATGATTTTTTCTTTCCAACTCAAAGAGGTGATATGGAAGGCGACACACATTGAGAGAATTCCACATTTCCACCCTATCAAAAACAAACCACAAAAAAACTCAACAAATTCTCCAACTTCCTCTTTCTCTCCCCTCTCCACTCCACTCCTCTCTCAATGGCAAGCCTCTGGCGATCAGCTCTAAACCGGGTAATAGGAACCGACACATCCGGATCAACCGGTCCAGAGTACGACGGGGTAGAGTTCTGGACCGAACCGGAACGATCGGGGTGGTTAACCAAACAAGGGGAGTATATCAAAACATGGCGTCGCCGCTGGTTCGTGTTAAAGAAAGGCAAGCTTTTCTGGTTCAAGGAGTCAACCGTGAACCGGTCCTCTAAACCGCGTGGCGTTATTCCGGTTTCGTCGTGTTTAACCGTGAAAGGTGCTGAGGATGTGTTGAACCGGCAGTTTGCTTTTGAGCTTTCAACCCGGTCTGATACCATGTATTTTATTGCTGATTCTGAGAAGGAGAAAGAGGATTGGATTAATTCCATTGGTCGGTCTATTGTTCAGCATTCCCGGTCTGTTACGGACCGAGAGATTGTTGATTATGATAATAAGTGATTTTAAGTTCTAATGATTTTTTTTTTTTTGAGGGTGATATGCTGTTAAATTGGAGTTTGCTTTCTTGTTTGATTTTCTGGGTTGTATATGATTTTGTGCCGTTTAATGTGAAAGCTATTTTGAATTTTGGATCTGAAACAATTTATTGATTGTATGTTCATCTTATTGAGTTAAAAACATCGATCATAAATTCATACCAAAACAAACATTGAACTACAATTATTCAACATCTTGTGGTTAAAGACTGAGGACATGGGTACGTCTATACGATAGTTCGAATCCCCAAATTGTAATGGATATTACACTTGAATATGGACTTATACCCTTCATTTTGGGCCAAAACCATGATTTTTCTTACAAAATAGTCAAGTCGGACACTGATCACCCATCCATGTTCAACATGGGTATCCAATTCCGATTTCGTAAAGTGTGGTAGAGGATGGTATAATTTGTGAGCAATTGATTTGGTAATATTCAGTGCACTGCCACATTGTTCTGTAAGCATATGAATCTATGAATGAAAGGAAAAGAAAGTGAGGACTCTGAAACCAAGTCATTTGCCTATGCAAAATATTACTAATAGAATGATCGATTATACCGATTCCAGAACCAGACTTCCAGGCCAGTAGGACTGTATTTTATGTACATGAATGCCATTCCTGAAGTAAAGGTTTTTGTTTCCATGGTAGAGAGTGAAGTTACTGATCTTCCTCGGCCGAACACGACGCGGATTTACACAAAGCATAATTGCTTCTTGTAATGGAGCACAACAAAATGGGCATGATTGTTACAATTGTAATCACACATTTAGAAATTAGATTTCTTATTAACTCATATAGTAAATGATCTTCTTGGGATGTATGAAAGTCAAACTTCTTCATCCCAATTAAAAACAATGTTGCCCAACACGCATAGTAATCCATAGAGGGAAGAAAGAAACTCTAAGATCCAGCTTATTTTGATGATTTAGTCATGCAAGGTCACGTAATGAGCCATAAATAAGATAGGAAAATCAGTAGTATCTATTTTCCGCAAGTTAAACATGTATACTTTTGTTTCTAAATATTTCACATATATTCCACTATAAAAGCCTAACTCCATTCATTCATTTAGCATCACATTCTCTAATCCTAATTCATAACCCGTTTTCACTTAACAAAATTTTCCATTTACTTTAGATGCTAAGATGTATTCAAAAGTTTTGTCATCGATTATCTTCCTCCTATGCCTCAACATGGTGTTTTTCACTATGGTGAGTTCCCAAAATATCTCACCCCCACAAGTCGAGCATCATAACCAAGATCGTGGCCACAAAGGTGGAAAGTCACCGACCCCTAAGGCGTCACCACCTAGAAAGTCACCGACTCCTAAGGCGCCACCACCAGGAAAGTCGCCGACTCTAAAGCCGTCACCACCTAGAAAGTCACCACCTACAAAGTACCCTACTCCCCCTGTAAAGCCACCAACCCCAGTAAAGTCACCTCCAATGGCGTCACCCCCAGTCAGGCCACCACCACCAGTGTCGTCGCCTCCAATGGCGTCACCCCCAATCAGTCCACCAACACCAGTGCCATCGCCTCCTATGAATTCTCCCCCCGTCACGCCAACAACCCCAGTGTCATCACCACCAATGGCGTCGCCACCTGTGAGGCCACCGTCGCCAGTGCCATCCCCTCCAATGGCGTCGCCTCCAGTAAGACCCCCAACGCCAATGACATCCCCTCCAAGGGCCTCGCCTCCAGTAAGACCCCCAACGCCAGTGTCATCCCCTCCAATGGTGTCCCCCCCTGTGAGGACACCAACCCCAATGTCATCGCCGCCAATGGCGTCACCCCCTGTGAGGCCACCAACCCCAGTGGCATCGCCTCCAATGATATCAACCCCAGTAATGCCACCAACCCCAGTCCAATCTCCTCCAATGACATCACCCCCCGTCACGCCAGTGTCATCCCCTCCAGTGATATTGCCCCCAATCAGGCCACCAACATCCCCGCCAATGGCGTCGCCTCCTGTGAGGCCACCAGTCCCAATATCATCTCCTCCAACAGCTTCTCCCCCTGTGAGACCACCACCGCCAGTTTCATCCCCGCCAGTGAACCCACCAACCCCAATGTCATCCCCGCCAGTGAACCCACCAACCCCAATGCCATCTCCGCCAATGGGGTCACCTCCTGTGAGGCCGCCAACCCCAATGTCATCGCCTCCTATGACTTCACCTCCAATAAGGCCACCAACGTCAGTTTCATCCCCGTCAGTGAACCCACCAACCCCAATGTCATCCCCTCCAGTGAACCCACTAACCCCAGTGTCATCTCAGCCAATGGGGTCACCTCCTGTGAGACCGCCAACCCCAATGTCATCGCCTCCTATGACTTCACCTCCAATAAGGCCACCAACGCCAGTTTCATCCCCGCCAGTGAACCCACCAACCCCAATGTCATCCCCGCCAGTGAACCCACCAACCCCAGTGTCATCTCCGCCAATGGGTTCACCTCCTGTGAGGCCGCCAACCCCAATGTCTTCGCCTCCTATGACTTCACCTCCAATAAGGCCACCAACGCCAGAGTCATCGCCTCCAATGGTATCTCCCCCTATTACGCCATCAACCCCAATGCCATCGCCGCCAACACTGTCACCCCCTGTAAGGCCACCGACGCCAGTGTCATCCCCTCCAATATCATCTCCTCCAGTAAGGCCACCGATGCCAATGTCATCACCTCCAATGGCGTCGCCTCCAATAAGACCACCAACGCCAGTGCCATCTCCTCCAATGGCGTCCCCCCCTGTGAGGCCACCAACATCCCCGCCAATGGCATCCCCTCCTGTGAGGCCACCAACATCCCCGCCAATGGCATCCCCTCCTGTGAGGCCGCCAACCCCAGTGTCATCACCTCCAATGACTTCACCCCCAATAAGGCCACCAACGCCAGTGTCACCGCCTCAAATGGTATCGCCCCCTGTTAGGCCACCTACCCCATTGCCATCGCCGCCAACATCATCACCCCCTGTGAGGCCACCGACGCCACCGACGCCAGTGTCATCCCCTCCAATAGCGTCGCCTCCAGCAAGGCCACCAACGCCAGTGTCATCACCTCCTGTGGCGTCGCCTCCAATAAGACCACCAACGCCAGTGTCATCCCCTCCTATGTCGTCGCCCCCTGTGAGGCCACCAACCCCAGTACCATCCCCCCCTATCAGGCCGCCGACCCCAGTGCCATCCCCACCAATAATGTCTCCGCCTATCAAGCCACCAACACCAGCATCATCTCCGCCAATGTTATCTCCGCCTGTCACGCCACCAACTCCAATTCCATCACCGCCAACGGCGTCTCCGCCTGTCACGCCACCAACACCAATGCCATCACCGCCAACGGCGTCTCCGCCTATCAAGCCACCAACGCCCGTGTCACCACCACCTATTAAGCCACCAACGACGGTACCACCACCACCTAGTAAGTGTCCAATAGATGTGTTACAATTAAAGGTGTGTGGCAATGTATTAAGTAACTTGCTTGGACCCTTGCTTGGCTCCCGACAAAAGAACCAATGTTGCTCTATCATTAACGGGTTGGCTAATCTCGATGTTGAAGTATGTCTCTGCACCGCCGTCAAAACTAATATTTTGGGAATTAACCTTAATATCCCAATCTCCTTGAATTTGTTACTCACCACCTGCGGCAAAAGGGTACCCGCCTTCCGGTGTTCTTAGTCGTGAGTTCTTAGTTGGATTGTGATGGGTGTCATCACAAGTATTATTTCCAAATTCCTGCTTCTAAGTAGCCCAATAAAGTTTAATACATAATTCTATATGTAATTCTATGTTATGTATTGTTTTGTTTTTGTTGGAGATTAAGGCCAGGCCTAATATTGTAGTAACGTTTTACATTAAAGTAGAAAAACATACATGGTTTTTCTGGAATAAAACATTAATATGTTTATTGAAGTCACTGCAATTAAATGCGTGATTGGATATAGTCATTCTATTATTATTTAGCATCAACTTTTTTTGGGTACTCTGAATCTTGCTAAACTCCTGCTGATTTGGATCAGGCCGAAAAGGCTTCAACTAAGGATGATTTTATGCTAGAAAAAAAATTGATTTAAAAGATGGAACAACAACCCAAGCACTTGTAGGTAAATCAAACATCTTCATTATCTAACTAATAAACTTTTAACCTCATTATCATAAACTTTATGGAGTATTTCAACTTTAAACTTCCTCAGTGCAGTCGTGAACAAATTTCCAAACTAATGAGGTAAGAGAATACCTATTCCTTTTGTACATAAATGGCTAACAACGGTCTCCTATTAAACCGCATAACACTTACTTCAGTGTCAATCCATGCTCAATAGATCAGCAAGTGTCAATCCATGCTCAATACGTGACAAAAAGAGCAAACTGTAACAAACTTTGAGGACTCAAATAATATACCTCATAATCCGACTCGAACTGAATTGTAGCCGGAGTCCGATTCGACTCCGAATCTGAATTGCCTCCTGTCATTCGAGGTCCAACCGCTCTGATCCCAGTCCCAATCCACACTTTTTATCATAAAGCGATGTTACTTTATTAAATTTTCAGAAAAAATTGAACAATATTACTAATGTTATGCAAATCATCTGCTTACACTATAAGTTGCATTCGGGTTGGAGTCAGGACACAATTCCGATTCCGGCCCTCCTACTCAGAGTTGGATTTTTACATCAAAGTTGTCATCATATCATTACCCCATTGCCTCAAAGAAGCTCCCGCAAAGAGCGGGGTAAGGGTTCCTCAGATTCAAAACTGTTAAAAGTTGTAGTCGGATAAATTTATCAAACTAATTTCCAAACTACATCAAAGTTGTAGTCGGATAAATTTATTTCGAATTTGAATCAGATCCTTTCGCTTCATAACACAATAACCTTTAAGTTTATACTGTTTGATGATGACATGAGTCATGAGGTAAAGAATTGCATGTAGAAAGAATTCTCTAGAAGCCACTCTAGAGTCTTGCCATTGCAGTTAGTCAAGAAAATCCTGTGATATGAGCTAGTTCAGGAAAATGAGCGTTCACAGGTTTTGTATCTGGTATCACCTATGGTTCCTATCATGCTATGGCTCATGAGAATCCTGAGATATGAGCTATAGTTCAGGAAAATGAGCGTTCACTGACGACAGTTTTGAATCTGAGGAACCCTGGGAGCTTATGTCTGATTCGGGGAGCCTTCCCTCAGTTCCCTCCCTCTAAGTATATTAAATATTTTCAGTAATCTCCAAAAGTGTCTCAAAGACGTTGTGGGTTATAGGACTTATGGCTTTGTAAATGAGTTCGATGTGGCCTATGTGCAATTTAAGTATTATGCTATCTATGGCTATAGGGACAAATCAGAACCTTTGACGAGGTTGCTTGGGATACTTGGAGATAATTTCCAACGACTGGAAGTTGCAGTTTATCTTAATTGGCTGTAGGTGACAATTGGAGTCATGAATGTTTTTCATACTCATTAGAGGAAGCTGTGCTTTCCAACAGATTCTGGCAACATTTCCCTCCAATTAAAAGGATCTTACAACTATGAATATAGCCTTGGAAAAGAGTTTCACCGGGGACAATTTTGGTCATGAACTATGGTCCTAGTGCAAGTTTGTCACAGTAGAAGCTGCCACGCAGAGTCGCCTACCCTCCCTAATTTATATACTTTGTACAAATGAGACAATAACAATCTTAAATCAAGGTTCACAATATGACAGAACATAGGCCTTGGCACGAGTGTCTTTGCCTTCTCGGCTGGCTACAAGGCTAACCTAGCCATTACAAAAGGGTTAAGCACTAATGACCTTAACAGACAATTTTCATAAACAAGATTCAACACCAGAAAAATCTTCCTGACTCGAAGTTGCAAAAAACATACAGTGTTGCGCCTCAAACAACCTTGTTGAAAATTTTCATAAAACTAAATTCAACAACAGAAAAGTCTTTGAACAAAGTTGCAAAAAGCACAGTGATTCCATCAGATACTAAGCAGACTTAATGCAAAGGCTTCAACAAATCATCATATATAATAAGTAGTGGATCCACAATTTCTTCCACAAATAAGGTTTACAATATCACAAGAGCTAACTGAACACAAAATTACATTAACAACTCAAGTACCATCCTGATACGTAACAGATAGGAAGAGGGGCAAGGATTACCTCAACAAAATATCCTATTCAGAACCAACTTAGCTACTCATCATCAATCCTCTTTCTGAGATGGATCCCCTTTAGGGAAGATTGGCGCTTTTGGAGGACCTCTTCCCTTGTTCTTGTTCTTGGGTCTCGCCTGAAATTTCAATCCGGACAATGTGTGTAAATACAAATACTTGTTCAATTCAACAAATAAGATCACATTAATGTAAGAGCTTGTTCTATGTGCTAGTCTATTCATCAAGATCACTCATAAAACTACGAATTTTGAGGAAATATCACTTGCTTGTAACTAGATTCAACAACCAATTAACTTCACTCCTCTAAATATTTTCAACAATAATACCCTCACCAACGGACAACACAAACCAGAAACAAATGAGAGTATCAACGAATAATACCACTTTCTTCAAATTCTTCTATTCGTTCCACTAGAGTTGCCAGTCTAAATGAATTATCTGACCAGAACTTTGTTAGAGAAGCAATTTTACGCTACATTATCTCAACCAAGCAATTACAAAGGTGGAAGTGCATACATTAGAACAACTAACAACATAGACTTTGTCTTAGAAAACTTTGTGCATATGTCTCACATTGTCATTATTAATTTGGGTATAGCTTCAAGATATAGATAGAATTTTGTAGGCAATCAAGTACACACCTCAATACCTCATACAGAATCAATATGATATACTGTAAATGATACTTCCTCCGTCTAAAACTAATAGTCAAGTTGATAGTGTAATTTAAACTAGTACAGCGACAATTAAATCAGGAACCAAATTAGTAGGTTTGAATGCACTAGAAACATGAAGGAAAAACAACCAAAGAAAGAATGAAAGATAGAGTGATGGAAAGAGAACTGACATTTCCAAAGGAGTGGTTAAAGCGTTTGCCTTTGGCGGTCTTCCTGTCACCTCTGCCGCAGTAAACTAACACCAACAAAAAATCATCAAACAAATTAGGCATAGATAAAAGGTGAAAAACAGGCAATTGAGTTTGAATTTGGAGAAGAAAAGGAAATTAGGGTTTCCAATTGCAAAAATTGGGGATTAATTCATTGATTAATTAGTAGAGTGCAAAGAACTTACTGAGTGGCAGAGCTGGAGAGGTGGAGACGGAAGAAGATAGAGATAATGTCGGCGGAGAGGAGAGAGAAACCCCGGCGACGGACTGAGAATGAGAGAAGGAGAAAGAGACGGAGTGGCACGCCATGGAAGGGGTTCCGAGTAGCAGTGAAGCCATTGCAACAAGTTCTGAAGATAAGAGAATGAGGATAGGATGCAAGCGGGTGACAAGTGACAGACACTAATATAGGCGTGGTTTGTAAAATGAATTTTGCCTTCCCCTCGGTTTAGGCCCGGTTTACTTTTTGTTTTTTTAAAAAAAAAAATAGGTAAGAAGAATGACCCTACTGAACCAGTAGTTGATGGGGTCACAAGATGAGTTCTCCACAAACTTATGTTGATTTAGTCCCGGTTTACTTACACTTAATTTTAACTTGAGGATTCAAGTTGATTTTGTACTGATATTTTAAGGAGTATTTTCTTCCAATATTTATTACGAAGTATTGAACTAGTGTGTAGCTCGAGTGATGTTCAGATTGCTATTTTGATAAATTAAATTCGAAATTATTCTTCAGTTCAATATTTGATTATAATATGTAATCTATAAAAGTTGAGTTCAATTAGATCATCTTATAATTCGTTTAATTTATTTTATAATGAAACTATATGCTTCAAATTAGATCTGTGTACACTACGTCATTTATATGATTCAAATTAATAAACACTAAATTGGATATAAGCAGGGCATTTCTATAGTTGATGCTTATGATATCATGAATTCATGGTTTTCCTAATGCTTTAATTGTTATTTTACTCCAATGTATTGTAGTCCATAAGAAATAAAAGGTAACACAGAAATTTAGTTGTTTTAGACTTCATGTTAACATGTATTTATAAATTAATGTGCATGAATACAAAAATAATTACTGGTTGATTAAGATTATAATGGAAGTTATTTTCAAAATTCGTGGTCTTGTGTGCAAACCTTGTGGACGATGTAACAAAAACATGAGAGTTCTACGTGGCACATAAACTTTATTCTCAATGTATTTTAATAACTATTGGTAAAGCGGTCATACTTCCTTCACCTAAAAGAAAACTTAATTTAGCGGCTCTTTCCAAAAGTCGTGAATGCAAATAAAAAACATCTCCCGGACAAGCTTCACGTCCAGGTGGTCTTCGTACTAGAAGAGACATTTGTCGATAAGCTTGTGCTATATGCGAATATTATTTTGAGAAAATCTTTCGGCATTTAGGCCGGGAATTATCGAAGGTCCGCCAAAATTTGGGAAAAGTTATCTTACTATAAATCTATAATCACTCTGGAAAATTAAATTCAACTTGCTATAAGATGTTACAATGTACTTCGTATTACATTCACCTTGCTAATCAACGTATCTAAAAGACGTTTATAAGTGATACATGGTGACGTGATGTTTTGTTTACGAGTCATTCACTCCATGTAATCTTCACAATATAAAAAATTGTCAAGTATGGTTTGCATAAGGTTTGAACGCTAACCTTGAGTTTAAGCAATAATGCATTTACTATAAGACATGACACGTTTCATGTAATCATTGGAAAAAAAAATACGAAGTAAGTAAATGTAAATGTTATTAATATAGTAACCCGTTGCATCGCGCGGGCCCATAAACTAGTTAACTATTCAAAATGAGAATTTTGGTAATTGAAATGAACTTTCGCATTTTACATCTACTTTAACCGATTGTTACGATATTTATCTTCATGTTGAAGAGAGTAGTTTTATGCAGATTTGACCGAAATTGTTGGACATGACGAGTTCCGAGTCAAGTCGAGTTCAATATAGAAAATAGTTATCTCTCCATTATCAACATCATGCTTATGCCAATCAATGGCAAATATTTCTGATATAACCATTATACCACCCAAGTATATCATCATCTTATGCTTATATGACTTCAAAATCTTCCTGATTAGTTGAAGTTTAACTAATCTAATGCTATTACATATTTTGCCTTCTTGCAGATGGACTCAGATATTAGCATGAATAAAGACTTTGTGACCAATCTTCATTCGATTTTCCAATAGTCTAAGATTTTTTTTTATGATTATGCATTTATTCGAAGTTCGTTCAAGCTCGAGCTTGCTTAAACACCAGATATTCTTAACAAGCTCAGCTCGATAAGGTTAATACTTGGCTCAACACAGCTCATTTGCAGCCCTAACACTGGCATACAAACCCTGGGTAGTCTGATAAAACTGAAATGCTACAGAAACCCAACTATTCACCTCAACACAAGTGGTTAAAGTGAGAATGTGAGACATTGCAGATAAACAAGCAAAATATTGTACCAGGGCCTTCACAGTAATAGCCTACGTTGCACTCGTCTAAAACGAAGATGCTTTAGTGAAACAAATCAGTTGAATCATTTATCATTCTTCACCACAATTAAGCACGAGATATCTTCTGATAGGAATGTTGATCGCGTTCAACCACTGACCTCCTTATCTCCCTACATGGCAAATTAACCGCGTTGAGAGGTAAAAGCATATGGGGTGGCTTAGCACCTGCACGACACGAAAGGGGTGTAAAATGTTTGGCAAACAGAGAAAACTCACTGTAATGGGCTAAACTGTGAACAAACTTGCAGGGAACCCAAAGCATTAATGTATGCACGAAGAATGCAACAGAAATAAAAACTGAAGGTGTTCAATAGAAGGAAGCCACTGTGATATGTATTTACAGCAAGTGAATTTCAAGAAAACCTACGTTCAACCACCTAAACAGTAAAGGTCACTCGAAAAAATTGTGCAAGTGAAAGGAAACCAGGGAGTATGATCAAATATGACCAGGGAGTAAAACTCTAACCCCTGGCAGAAATAATCTCCAGAAGCACTGATGTAATAAGCTGAGTCCCTCCTAAACTATATAAAAGTTGCGTAGTATCAACCAAGTTCGGGGGGAAGAAAAAAAGAAATCTGTAATCTGATAATACAGCAGTAGATGACTACAACCTGTGCAGTAGTTTCAAGGCCTTTCAACAAATTAACCCAAAATTTTCTTTTCTGATAATACAACAGTAGAAGACTACAACCTGTGCAGTCGTTTCAAGGCCTTTCAACAAATTAAGTAATTAACCCAAAATTCTCTTTATATTAGGTAGGTCCTTCAGTTATCAACTCTATTCCCATCATTAACATCTTCAGTTGAGTTCCCAAAGCCTGAATATATCCGAAGATTTAATATATACTGAATAATACTTCGTACTACGTATAATATTAAGCTGCACATTTTGTTAAACAAAATGCATATTAAAACAATAGGGAAAAAAAAGGATGAGGCATTTTGTACAACTTGCAAATGTTTCTTTTTTGTCTCTTTTTTGGGTGAGGAGAGGCAGATCACAGTTTAGGGCTTTAGGCTCAGATACACGTATTGTTTCAACCTCATTACTGCGGTTTTGTTATTACTAAATGAATACAGTTTGACCAGGATTCAATTTTGACTACAGCCAGTATGAGAAAATATGAAGATTCATCATTAGACAATACTTCAATTTATCAACCGAATTCAAGTGTAGAACCATACTAAAAGATCAGAATTCCAGCTGAAATCATAATTATAGTAGTAGAAATCTAGTATAATGCTACTAGAAATCAAACAGAAATGTAAGCTCACAAAGATGCAAATTTGGTATGTGAAAAAAAGCAAAGAGAATCAGAACGGATATAACAAAACAAATAGAAAATATTGTACAGACCGAATGTCCACTGCAGAAATAGGAATAATTTTAAGTTTACTTTTGCAAGGAAGGTATTGACCAAATGTCCATGGTTATGCAATCCCATCCCAAACTTTTATTTTTCTTCATAAATTTCCATGACATCCTTATCCAACCCCTAAAATGGTAACGGAAACATATGATTAAAAGAGATAGTTTAAGGTGAACAAGCATTATCATGCTAATTTCCTTACAGACTTACATATAAATTCATTCCTATTATCGCAATTTGATACCACCTGTGACTTGTCAAACAGGCCTTAAGAATTCTACAAAAATTCACAAGAGTACAGGAAACTACCATTCAACAATTTCTACCTGGCAGGCACAAAACATACAACAGCAAAATCCACATTTTTTTTCCTTTTAGCAACATTACAATAGTAAGAAAAGGAAATGAAAACACAAAGGGATAAAAAATACCATGTGTATTCGAGCCATGAACCATAAAGCAACTGAACAAAAACTAGATCATTGCATCCTCTGCATCATCTTTTTTGGCTTCTTTACAAAACTCAAATTGTGCTTCCTGAGGTTTTTCCTTTTCAACACCGTCTTCTCAGGCAATGTGAGCCGCTTCTTACCCTTCTTCTTGACAACCTTCGTCTTCTTTACAAATCTAGGATCTACCTTATAATCCTTAGACTGGACTGGAACCTCATTACAAACAGCTTCACTGAAAAGAGCCTTAGCCTTTTCAACACGACCATGAGCATACAACTTTCTAACCAATAAGTCATAAGTCTGGACCCCCGGTTTACATCCATCCGCTTTCATCTTAGCAAACACATTTAAAGCAGGATTAATCCTCTCAATTCCACAAAGGATCTTCAAAAAACCAAAGTAAGCCTTTTTATCAAGACAATCACCAAATCCAGCTGATTTCATCCTATCAATCATCTCATCTCCCTCCCCAATCCTAGCAGCCTGATACAAACTCCTAGTGAGTATAAGAAACGTGGTGGCATTAGGGTAGCACCCCCACTCACCCATCCTATGAAACAACTTCATAGCATCCTCAGTTTTACGAATCTTACACAAATTCGACAACAGCACATTAAAGGTCTCAGTGTTTCGCGGCACACCAGCCGCATCCATATCAACTAAAACATCATCAGCTTCAGACTGAAGCCGAGAAGGGTCCTTCTCCCTACAAAGCTTACAAATACAATTAAGGATTGAATTATAAGCCACTGTTCCTAGCTCGAACCCACCCCTGTACATCTCCCTGGCTAACCTTCTAGCCTCCTCAAGTTTCCCATCAACACACCACCCTTTGATCAACACATCACACACATACTCATTAGGGAAAAACTCATTAGCAAGGTTCTTAACCATTTTCTCAGCATAATTAGGATACTTGTGTTCACAAAGTTTAGTAACAATATAATCTAACGATTTCCTATCCCTAACTATGCCGTATTCATTCTCCATCCTATCAAAAAACGAGACTGCCTGCGTCGCTCTACCGGCTCGAACGAGGCGGTCGATCGACGCAGCGAAAGTTTTAGACCCAATGACACCTTTCCCACCAACAAGAATATCATGAATGATCTTAAAATCCTTCCTACGACCAAAATAATCAACGAATAAAGAGTATACCTCATCAGTGAGCTGGAAATCGGGGGATTTAGAGGATACCCATTTGAAGAAATCGAAAGCATTGCGACCGGCGTCGGATGATTTGTTGAGCGTTTGAAGAATCAGGGAAGGAGAGAGAGTAATGTGAGAGAATGAGAGGTCTAAGCGTTGCGAGAGGGAGAGGGAGTCGGGTTGGTCGGAGGGTTTAAGGAGTTCGGAGGAGAGAGAAAGGGAAATTTGGTCATTGTCCTGGGACGTTTGAGAAGGTTGGGTGGTGAACGATCTGAGGGGAAAAGGGAGGAGTGAAGGGAGGTGGTGGGGTTTTGATGGGGGTGTGAAATGGGGTTTTAGGGCAGTGAGAGAGGGTGGAGGAGGGCGAAATGATGGAGTGGAGAAGTGGCGGAGGTGGAGAAGACGGCGGAGATGCGGGGAGAATCGCATGGTTGGAAAACCTAGGCTATGGAGGGATGGAGGAGTGTTGGTGGATTCACCAAATCACCAGTACCACTAATTGATCTGCTAAGCCAATGTGGGAGGTGGATGAATGGGCTTCTTGACGTTCTGTTCTCAAGATCACATTTGGTATTCAGAAAATGGGCCTACTCATGAGTTATATTCTTGCAATTGCTAACTGCTGTACCCGGGTACAGCCAGCTCTGGCTGTACCCCAAAAACGACGCGCTCATATTGTTTGTTCATTCTTGTCGACTGTTTGTTCTTTTTTATTGTACTGTTTGTTCATTCTTGTTGTGCTGTTTGTTCTTTTTTGTTGTACTGTTTGTTCATTCTTGTTGTGTTGTTTGTTCTTTTTTGTTGTACTGTTTGTTCTTTCTTGTTGTTTTTTAAATTCATCATCAAATTTTCATAATTGTTGTATTTTTTGTTCTTTCTTCTGGAATTTTATGTTCTTTTTTATATTGTTTGTTCTTTCTTGTTTATTTGTTTGTTTATAATAATCATATGGTTAATGTTCATAATTAAACTCTTTATTCATCTTTTATTCTTTCTTTTTGTATTGTTTGTTCTTTCTTGTTGTACTATTTGTTCTTTCTTGTTGTTTTTTAAATTCATTCATCAAACTTATTGTTGTATTGTTTGTTCTTTCGTGTTGGCTTTAAAATTCATCATAAAATTGTTCATAATTGTTATATTGTTTGTTCTTTTTTTTCTGGAATTTTATGTTCTTTTTTATATTGTTTGTTCTTTTTTGTTGAATTATTTGTTCTTTCTTGTTTATTTTTTTGTTCATGATAATTATCTGCTTTATTATTTGTTCTTTCTTGTTGTATTGTTTGTTCTTTCATGTTCGCTTTAAAATTCATCATAAAATTGTTCATAATTGTTGTATTGTTTGTTCTTTTTTCTGGAATTTTATGTTCTTTTTTATATTGTTTGTTCTTTTTTGTTGAATTATTTGTTCTTTCTTGTTTATTTGTTTGTTCACAAGAAATATATGGTTAATGTTCATAATGAAATTGTTCACTTCATTGGTCTTTTTATGTTTTTACAAGCGCCTATATTGTTTATTTCCAAATAAATAAATAAATGTACATTTTCAAAATAGTAAATGTTCATTCCAAATAAATAAATAAATGTTCATTTCCGAAATAGTAAATGTTCATTTTTGTAGTTTATTTCCAAATAAATAAATAAATGTTCATTTCCAAAATAGTAAATGTTCATTCCAAATAAATAAATAAATGTTCATTTCCGAAATAGTAAATGTTCATTTTTGTACTAGTGTTTTTTCTTTCTTGTTGTATTGTTTGTTTTTTCATGTTGGCTTTAAAATTCATCATAAAATTGTTCCTAATTGTTGTATTGTTTGTTCTTTTTTCTGGAATTTTATGTTCTTTTTTATATTGTTTGTTCTTTTTTGTTGAATTATTTGTTCTTTCTTGTCTATTTGTTTGTTCACAATAAATATATGGTTAATGTTCATAATGAAATTGTTCACTTCATTGGTCTTTTATGTTTTTACAAGCGCCTATATTGTTTATTTCCAAATAAATAAATAAATATTCATTTCCAAAATAGAAAATATTCATTCCAAATAAATAAATAAATGTTCATTTCCGAAATAGTAAATGTTCATTTTTGTAGTTTATTTCCAAATAAATAAATAAATGTTCATTTCCAAAATAGTAAATGTTCATTCCAAATAAATAAATAAATGTTCATTTCCGAAATAGTAAATGTTCATTTTTGTACTAGTGTTTGTTCTTTCTTGTTGTATTGTTTGTTTTTTCATGTTGGCTTTAAAATTCATCATAAAATTGTTCCTAATTGTTGTATTGTTTGTTCTTTTTTCTGGAATTTTATGTTCTTTTTTATATTGTTTGTTCTTTTTTGTTGAATTATTTGTTCTTTCTTGTCTATTTGTTTGTTCACAATAAATATATGGTTAATGTTCATAATGAAATTGTTCACTTCATTGGTCTTTTATGTTTTTACAAGCGCCTATATTGTTTATTTCCAAATAAATAAATAAATATTCATTTCCAAAATAGAAAATATTTATTCCAAATAAATAAATAAATGTTCATTTCCGAAATAGTAAATGTTCATTTTTGTAGTTTATTTCCAAATAAATAAATATTCATTTCCAAAATAGTAAATGTTCATTCCAAATAAATAAATAAATGTTCATTTCCGAAATAGTAAATGTTCATTTTTGTACCAGTATATTAATGTTCATTTTAAACAACACAAAACGACATCGTTTTGGATGGGGGTACAGCCAGCTTTGGCTGTACCCGGGTATAGCCAAAAATTTGCAATATTCTTGCCCCCATTATCTCCATGACTCCATTCCATTCACCATTTTATGCCTTCATCCCTCAACTTGCTCTTGTCAATGGAATTTCCATGTTCCCAGAGGTAAATGAACTAATTTTTTTCTTTGGTTCTACTACGAGGAGTTCCCACCGCCTTCGGCGAGTGGACTAAGATTTTTTTCATTCTCAAGGCTCGAACCTGAGACCTTGGTTAAGGAGCAAGAGACCATTAACCACTCATGCCAAGCTCAATTGGTTGTAAATGAACTATAATTCCAATTTCCCTTTCTTTTAGTTCAATTAGGTCAAGTGTCAAAAACATCTTAAAAGGAGTACAAGTGTTAAGATAATTTGTTAAGATCTTGCACTGTGAAACACCATATGTGAATATCCTAAGTTAATAAATAAAAAATTTGATAAAACAATCTTTTTTTTTATTTTTATTGCTTTCGGGGTTTTGTTTTGTGATGGATTGTAGAAGAAAGACACCATGTTATGGATCTACGAGAGAATGGTTTGGTTTACCAATCATTAAAGATTGCAATGTGAAAACATGTGAATGATCTGAATTCCATTTCAAATCTTATTATTGTGAGATGACATTCCCATGGTAAAGTAATGGTACATGGAAATCTGAAAGGACGGGGGAGTACTACAAAACTTCTGTGATGCTAAACTTACAACTAACTGTCGATGAGCAACTATATATAATTCACACGTTTCCTCTTCGGTCTTCCTGTGTTTTTTACAAATTCATCAAGTTAGCTTCGTTGGTGAATGCGAAGGGATAGGGCAAGCATACAAGAAGTCCAAGGAATAATACTGCAACCCCAAGAGCAACATACTTCTGTTCAGGTTCGCTTATTTCCTCAGCAAGTGGAGCAATTGGACCCCTCTGTAAGATGTATATCAGAACTACCCAATAGAATGCCACGTCGTTAAACAATGACGACAGTCCAAGAAGAACAATTGCCGCGCCAGTAAGCCGAACTGATGCCTGTCAACCATCAACTTAAACCATCAGTAAGTATTTTGAAATCTCAATTTTGGCTCTCTGCATATACATGTGTGTATACTTAACAGCTGTACCTTTCTTCCCCATATGGCAAAAGAAATACGCCCACCATCAAGCTCTCCAGCTGGAATGCTATTTATGGCATTAATCAGAAGCCCGGCCCATGCCCAAATGACAAGTGGATTTAGTGATATTGCTTGACCTTCCTTAAGGACATCTCCTAGAAGTAGTTTGGCTGTTCATAAAAAAAATGCTAATCACCAGGAGCAAGGATTAAGAACATAATGAAATTCATTTAATTTCTAGATGCAAGATAAATTTGCTTACCGATTCCCCCAACTAGAAATGATTCATGAAAAACAGAAGCATCAACAATAACACCAAGGCCATCACTAGGTGGCAAAATGAATCCCAATAAGAAAAGTATGAGACCCAAACTATAGCCAGCCAGAGGTCCTGCCGCAGCTACCTTCAGAAGGTCCTCGCGTTTAGGTACAATGTTGACAATCCTTGTGATGGCACCAAAAGAACCAATCTGTTGAAATAAATCATCAGAGATACAGTATTTCATACAACAATTTTAGAGAGGAGTTTAAAAGCATCTCAATTTTCATGCACATTCAACCATGATTATTTTATTCTATACATATGAAACAGGAAGTAGGAAATCCAAGCCAGTAGAAATGAACACATTCATCAATCCTTTTGTTGACCTGTATATGTTTGCATCTCAAAGGGTTCAGTAATGAGCGTCTCCCTTTCTACTGTAAACCACGTATATGATTATTGGAGGTACCTTCTACACTTTTACTTCATTTCCATCCATTATAATGTCCCTCTCCTATATGCAAAACCAAACCTAATAGGAAATACAAATCCTGTTTTCCCATAGGACATGCTTGGAGGGGGGATGATAATCAAGCAATCTGAGACCAAGCTTGAGTTACTTAAGCTTGGCTCTTTATACTTTAATTCGAACTTGAGCCAAGTCCCGAGCTCAAAATCTCAAGTTCAACTTACCCTAAAACTCCACTTGATTTCAAAAGTTACAACTTCTTAGCCCCAAACCATGCATGTCCTTTGGTGATAATTGGAGCTGAATAATGAGGAGTTCTTCTTGTTGTCAAACATGGACAGGCTTCAGTTTTCTGAACTCCATTTCTTTTAACAGCCGTAAAAGTAAAGAACAGTGATATAGCCACTGTGACGAACTGACAACTGGAGAGGACATTATTTATGCAACCTAACCTACTTCTTAACAAACAGATTGTTTCTATATCTCTGAACACATGCCCAGTATGGGAACCTTAGCATTGGGAGATTTATTTGTCTTTCCCTTTTCCCCCTCTATCGTAATACTCCCCCGAGTTACTCCTCGTGGATATTCCCATATTGTCCACCATTGATTTCACATTGTCCTATTTTATTGTGTTTTTATTCATTAATCAATATTTACAGTCCACCCTCTCTATTCCTACTATTACTTCATATTATCGGTTTTAAAGTCATTGATTACACTCTTTAACATTTTTGAAAAGTCAAACATGGACAATATGTTTAAGACGGAGGGAGTACGTCTTTACTGGTAGGTAATCAAGTTACTTGTACCCCCAACGATATTTTATACAAAGAAGACGGATAGCATTGCCTTTCATTTACATTCTTCTGTTATTTTCTTTGAGGGGTGCCATTTAAAAGAAAGTCAAACCAATACAAAAAACCTGGTATTATTCCGGTAAAATCATCTTTCTTATATAGAAAATGCCTAATGTGAATGAGCGACTCAACCAGCAGTCACAATATCTTTCTGATAACACTTTCAATATGGGGCCGTATCATACCTGCCAACTGGGAATGAAATATGGCACACCAAGCTTCACTCCACAATCTTTTGCAACTAAATAATGTCCAAGCTCATGTACCCCCAAAATAAGCACGGTCACAAGTGCTCCGGGAAGACCATTCTTTAGTAAATCAAGCTTATCAAAACTTGATCTGAAATAACAAATGAAAAACATAAGTCCCAGCACAGCATTTTTTGTCAGGATCTTGCAGTTTCAATAAGTTACAACATCTTAAATATGCTGCCACGATGCCACGACAAATCGGCTGATCAGTAGCCTTTCATGAACAAACGATCATCAACATTCTCAAAAATAAAAAAAAATAAAAAAATGAAGAAAGGCAATCACCTAAGATGATCAAGTTTTTACAGAAAATATCTGAAGGGATAGAAAGAACAAAATGCTTGTTCGACGTCTCAGACATGAAACAACAAATTTTGAAGAAAAAATTGAGAAAGCAATATCTGAATTTTTTTTCCTATCTGCTGAAACATATGTCCAGATTTTTGGTGAAACATGTAAAGACTGCAAACTAGAGATGAATGAGAGTTGAGAAAAGGGCATACAACAAGTCAGACTGCAGTTCAGGAACATTTCGAAGGAGTAAGGTAAAAAGAGTCACCAATCCGAAAGCCCCTGCTGCAACCCATTCTGGTACAGCTGCAGCAATTCACAACAAAAAATAGGGTTGAAAATGCTGCACTAATCTGAAGAGGAATAAGTAGCATCTAAGATGAGAAGCAGAAAAAATAGAGATCTATTTACCTGTTGACTCTGGTTGCAATGTTATCTTTGGCACCACCACTGCCACAGGTTTATCATCGTCAGGGTTGATAAGCATAAAGAGCTTATATTGATCACCTAATCTATCCTGCATGTGAAATGAAATCCTCACAAAAACTGTTGCATCTTGCAGTTAACAAGTGCAATACTGAAGACCAACGAACCTGCAATCTCTTTGATAGTTTTTCATAGCTTTTAGATGCTACCCCTCGTAGATTTCCTTTAAATAATACTCCACCCTAACAAAACAAAACGAAAAGTGAACAATTATATCAGAGATCATATCTGCTTAGCTTGTGGTTGAAAGTTATCAGTAAAGACTCCACATTGGAAAAGAGAGTATTCAAATTTCAAGCTTTCATAAATCAACACAGCAGGCATGTTCGAAGCATAACCGTTCTCTATTTTAGAATTATGATCAAGAAACAATTTCCCTGAATGAATACTAGGTAAGAGTTATAAGACCACAAATCATCCATACAAAGTTATCAGCACGAAGCATTTAATCAAAAAAATATGAACAAACAAGTGCTAAAGAAAGCCTCAGAGTGTAGCTTTACACTATCTTAAGTGATCATACTCACATGAAATATACTTCAAAATTTCTGTCTTCTTAGTTCACCTAACATTTTTAAAAAAAACTTAAGACCCCTTCGGCCCTTCCTCTATTTTGTTCTTGTTTCAGACCAAAGCTTGTTTCTTTCTATCCCAAAGAAAGCAGCATAAGCAACAGATTGACAACTAACAAAGGAATAGAAGCTGCGGTTTTGATAACTAACCTCATATGGCTCTTGCCCTGTCACGAAGAAAGTGTCAAATCCGAATACTTGATCTCTAAGTATGTCAATTGTCTCCTTCGGCATCCTAATCACTTCATCTAGTTGCTGCAGCTGCACATATTATGGATAAAGGTTACTTAAAATCATGGAGCCAGAGCCACAATTTATAACAATTGAAAGAAACAAAAGAAGAGCTGAAACACTAGCCTATCAGATACAACCATAATCACCTTCACACCTGGAAGAGGCGAACCACTGGCAACTTTTAAATTGTCAGGACCATCCTGCTAACATGCAACGCGAACATATGAGTTTCAGACATTTAGTATGAAAAATGGAAATCAGCCACTACATTTTGCTAACAAGAGGAAAATGGTTTATTAACGTTTTCACAGTCAGGACATGTAAAGTTTGAAAGGGGTATAAGCAATAATCAGAAAGATAATCTTAAAGGACAAAGGGGAAATGAAAATCTTTCCCATCAATTTCTCCAACTCTTACTTCAACAAATTTAATTAGCAACACATTACGGAGTATTCAGTATGGAACAGTATTTCAACATAAGAACAAACTAGAAGTTGTTGCTCCTCATAAAACAAATTGTGTATGGGGTACTTCATTCATAAAAAAGAACTTTCATTACAAAATATCAGTAGCATGTATCAGAAGGAAAAAGGACAAGTGAGTTTGACAGTAGACATCTAAACTAAAGTTGTTACTTTGACATTATTAAAGCTTTATAGCACGAGTTTTGTTTACGATGATATTTCCCTAACAATCTCCCTCCGTCCGCACAGACTCGAAATCTGAATGTTTTCTTAAATGATGGAAGAAAGGTTGAAGTCAGACATAATAAAGTGTATCCTGGTTTCCCACCAAAAATTCTGCTAAGGAATATGGAAAATTACTTCAGTACGAAAAATATACTTCGTATTAAGTTTTTGGTTACTCTTTGAAAGTTCATCAATAAAGATATTGCAACTCAGTGAGCAGCCTCAAAAGTAGAGGATAATATGTGAAAGACATTGGATATTTTGAAGTTAAATCACTTCCTTCCTCCTAATGAAAAGATAAAAAAGAGGACATGGAATACTTTTCTCAACGAATTCTCCCATGGACTTTTTTCACTGACATAAAGCTCACAGGTTCCACAAAAAAGCCTCCTATGAAATCTGCACCACCAAGCATGAGCAAGTTCTCGCAATTCAATTGCCACAATAAAGGGGGGAATGATAATTTGAGAAAACATAAAATTTGAACTCAGCATGTTATGGATGGAAACAGCAGCACTAAAGCAAAATTTAATTATAGGAAAGACCGAAAGACGGAAAACAGAACATGATGGGTATTTAGTTAATCGACATAAAAAGCAAATATATTTCTCAAATAACAACATACTTGCGTACCACCTTCACCATTCATTTTGATCTCGTTGTTTTCTACAGTATTGCTGTCTGAATTCAAAACTTCAGTGGTGGATACCTGCTCCTTTTCCAAAAAAAAAGATCCACAGCCATCTAAATTAAAATGAGTGAGATAAGATAAAGTAAAACAGAATTATGAAGTACATGATAACTGTTAGAACAAAACTGTTTTCAAAATATTACCTGTTCAAGCTGTGAATCATACTCTATGCTGGAATCAGTTGACTCCACACTTCCATTTTCTTCATTGTCGTCCTTCCCCTATAAATTGTTAAAATGAACCAAAGACTGAAGCATTAAGAAACAAATTTCTAACATTAACAATCTGCTCAGTTCTAATTAAAAATATTAGGGGATTCCATCATCCCTGTGTGAAATTTCAGTCTCAAACAATAAAAACTTTCCATTTAGAGTTCTACAAAAATCGATATGCCAATACATCTATGATATACGCATGTTTACACGTTATATCTTGCTCGAACTAATCCCTGCCACTGCCGCTATGTTCATGTATCTATAAAGTGCCAACATATTAATCAAATAATGTTAATGAATTAGCAGTGCTCTTTGAACTAATGGTTAGGAAACTTCGGGAATTTGCACTGATTCCCCTCTCTCTCACTCGTCATTCACCCCCTCTACAGCCTCCAAAATTTTCAATATTCAAAGAGCGTGATAAATTTCATTATCTAGCCAGCTCAAATTTAATTGGATTGTCTCGTATTCGAAACAATTTAAAAAATTCAACCCACCTTAAATTAAACCGTTTCTTTCTAATTATAAACAGGTAACCAAAAAATTAAAGAGGATTAAGTTTCCATATTAATACGATTGCCTTATTTCGCAAATTAGAAGGTAGACAATAGTGCACAGTGAGCATGGTGCACCTTAAGAACACTAGTATATAATTAAAAGAACGTCTAGTTAAGTGAAAAGAACATAAATATATTTTTTGTTTATATTTTTAATAAATAGTGAAATAATATATTACTTTTTATAACAAAAAAGTAAAATATTATATTGCATGTTCTTTTGTCGTAATGTCATGTTATTTTGCTTATGTACATATGTTCTTTTGTTGCATCATGGTCCATAGCCCACATATCGCATTTCTTATGTAAAGAATGCCTATATCAATCCGGTGCTAAATAGACCAAAAAAATGTTATTCGAGATACACACTTAAGAACTCTACTAACTCAAATTTAGTACGGAGTAGATGAGTAAAATTCACTAACTATTTTTCCTTGTTTCACTCTCCTTGTGATTCTACTTCCGTTAATAACAAGTCTAAATTCTGAATCAACCGCAAACAATTCAAGATCCAACATAAACTTTTCGCGTTAAGCTCAATTCAAAATTTCAAACCCTTAACTAGCCCATAGGAGCTGACCTAAAGACTAAAGTAGAGCTCGACTCAGCTCTTTCTCACAATCTAAAATTGGTACATAAATACATAATACATGAAATTTAACATATTCAAAGACCTTCCGAACAGTGAAATTTTTGAAATTGAAGTAAATACATTCTTCAAGCGAATGCTACTGAATCGTAGGAAAAAAAGGTCAAAATCGCAATCAAAATACCTTATTATCATTGGCATCAGGTCCAATCTCATTTTCACCAACTCCACAAACGAAATCAACCTTTCTTCTATTTCCTAACCTAAAATCAGAAATTCGACATTCAATCAAAATCATAACATTCATAAGTAGTACATAAACTGTAATTCCAGTTATAAAAGGGGGAAATACCTTGAAACAGCGAGAAATTTCAATCGGCAACGGCGAAATTTACGAGGAAATTCTAAAGAGGAAGCAACAATCAAAGGTTGAAAACGAAGAACAGAGCAAGAAGTACACTGTGAGAGTGACGATGAATTGCAACGCAGAGCTGCTGCAAATCCCATCGCTTAGCTTCAATGGAGACGAACTCGAACTCAAACTAACTCTAGAGGAATATGCAATTCTGCATCATTTGGCAACAAAATTTCTAAGAGTTCTGTTTTCAGACAAATTTTTCAAATTGAATTTTAGACGAAAATGGTTTGGTTTGAGTGTTGGAGATATCGGGAGATGCTTTAGGAATCTTATCTCTGTGTAATATCGGTACTCCAAATTGGTTCGACTGAGGCGGCCCGTTCATGCGGATGTGTTCGTCTCATAGCCAATGGGCTGCCCATGTCAATGTGTCATGGTCCACTTATGCATTATGCTTTCCCTTATAATCCGCTTGGTTTAACGGGAAACGCTTTTTAACGCTAACCATTTCTAAGAGAAATACAATTTCAATTACTTCCTCCGTTACTAAATATGTGTCACTCATGAAAATTTGCGCGGCAATTAATGAAAATAAGAAGTGTGTAAGTAAAACAATGATTGAGAGTGTTTGTTTGGGGAAAGAATAAGAGAAACTTTTGTGTGAGAATAAAGTAGATAATTGTTTATTGGTAAAGTAAAAATAAAAGTGGATGTGGGGATTAAAAAGTGAGAAAAGTGTAGAATGTGTAAAAACAAATCATAATTTATGAAAAATGTATGGAATAGTGGGAAAAGTATATGTTCGAAAATGAAAAATAGACACTGAAGGAAATAATTCCCTTGGTCCAAGTATGCATTCAATGCTAAAGTCAATAACTGCGGTTCAGTATTAATTAAACAAGTTAATAATT
Organism: Spinacia oleracea; assembly: GCF_020520425.1. Lineage (NCBI taxonomy): Eukaryota > Viridiplantae > Streptophyta > Magnoliopsida > Caryophyllales > Amaranthaceae > Spinacia > Spinacia oleracea. The sequence goes on from NC_079487.1 coordinate 111,104,724, forward strand.
CAGTGAGATCAAGTGAGTTGTATGTCTAACTAGAGGCCGCTTCAGTTCGAGTGGAATTAATAATATTAATCCACAGCTTACTCTTGACTGAACTCGTAGGGTCACACAAATAGTACGTGAACGGGTCAAGTATTTAAGTGAATTAAATACTCTATTTATGAACATTCGGAAACGACGGATCTCGGTTTCAGTGGGACCTGAAATCGTCAAAAGGCAAAATATAGAATGCTCCGGAAATGATGATATTGCCAGAAACGGAAATATGGATCATGACGGAAATATAAATATTTTCCAAGTCGTAGATGTTGCCGAAAACGAAAACATGGTACGTATCGGAAAATATTATCGGAAATAGAAATATTGCCGGAATCGGAAATATTGCCGGAAACGGAAATATTACCGGAATCGGAAATATTGTCGGAATCAAAAATATTAAATACTTGTTCGAATCGGAAATAAATTCCGGAATCAAAAATATTAAATATTTGTTCGAATCGGAAATGAATTCCGGAATCGGAAAACAAATCGGAAGCGCGTCGTGCGAACAATCGACGAACGAGCTTGCGAGACGCAAGGCCCAGCGCAAGCGCCGGGCCCAGCGCCCAGCAAGCCCACGCGCCAAAGTAGCGAGCAAAACAGGCCGAGTAGCAGCAGCATCGCCCAAGTGGACCGCGTGCATGCTGCCAACGCCCTTGGGCCAGCAAGCAAGCAGCAGTGCCACTCGTGGGCCTGCGTGCTGCGGGCTGCGCGTGGCTGCGGGCTGTGCAATCTACACGGCCATTACCTTGGCCGGTTAGGATTACTTCGTTGTCAAGTAATCACGTTTTCCTAATTCTACTCAAATTGGATATTTTAGTTAAATATGAAATACTTAGGTATTTGATTAAACGTAAAATTCTAATGATATTATTTAACTAGAATCCTAATGGATTTAGTTATTCGAATCCTAGTAGAATTCTAACTCCTTTATTTTCACCCTATAAATATGTGGTTCATGATCACAATTTATAATGCAATTCATAAGTATCCAATACATTAAGTTCAAGAGAGAATTTAATATTTGCCTAACTTTATTGTGAGTTTCCCGAGTGCATGGGCGACATTTGGAGTCCTAAACTTGTTCTTGTTCGGTTCAGGAGTAGCTAGGGAAGGCACGCATCACATTGTATGTATCATAATTATGTTAATTGACTATGTGTCAATTAATTTGGAGTCCTAAACTTGTTCTTGTTCGGTTCAGGAGTAGCTAGGGAAGGCACGCATCACATTGTATGTATCCTAATTATGCTAATTGACTATGTGGCAATTAATTTGGATTCCCGACTTTATGGTTTTTCCGCATGAAATATATTGTTTATGTTTTTCATAACCTACAGTGGTATCACGAGCCTCTAATTAATTCCATAATCAATTATAGTTAACATGGATTAAATTTTATAAATTTGCAATAAATTAAAGGGGTGATTAATTTCGTGTATAATGTAATTAATTGCAAATTGGTGCGATTATTTGATTATATGTTCGCAGGATTTTTCGGCAGTTTTGTCAATAATTGTCGGAATCTTATGTTTTATAGTGAATTTCGCATGTAAACGACGTTTTAAAATTTTGACAAAAATTAGAGATTTGACGCCGAACCCAGGATTCCCAATTCGAAGCCTAACTTTTAGTTTTTCGAATGCAAAATTTGTATTTTTTTTATGAGGTTAAATTAAATATTTGCGAATATTGTATGTAAATCTTGAATCTATGATTGACCTACTGTATATGTTTAACAATTTTAAAGCCTAATCTTGTTAATTATACAACCTAATTTGTAATTGTAATTAATTTGTTGAAATTTGAATAATTTAGAATTTGTTTTGATTTTCATAATTATTTGGCAATTTAATTAGGATCCTATGATTAAAAACCACCATAAAATTTGTTAAAATTGAAAAAAAATTATGACCTAGAATGGCGCCTCCCATGATGAAATTCAAGAAGGAAATAAAATATCTGGTGTGTGTTTACGACTAATTATAAACAGACGAAGTTAATTTAACTAATTAATATTTCGTGGATTATTATTATTTGTGATGTGTGTTTCGTATTGTGTAAGCCTTGATTTTTGGTTTTTCATTCTTTCTTAACTTATTTATATTATTTCCGTGTGATATTTTATGTATACTATATAAAAAGAACTTTTATCTCATTTGAAAGACATGCATGTCTTTTATTAAAATTATTAAGGCTTTTACATGTATAATCTACTTTTCCTAATGTACTTGATTTTATCGCAATCTATGTAATAGTATTTTCCTGATGTATATTATTTTTATTCATTTTTTTGAATTACTAGTAAAAGTTACGTGCGTTGCACGTGGTTGTTCTTTTTAAAAGGATAGGATAATTGTATTTGTTTGCCTTTTACTACGTGCTACTTAATTTATTTATCCTAACATTTATAAAGCCTTGAACTTTTATTACTATTCATCCAATAGTGCACTTACTATTTTACCCCAATTTTGTGCCTTATTTTATTTTTTCTCTTATTCTTATCAATAGTGTGGGGACAATTATACCCTTGGCCATCTTGCTACCATTTGTCTCCTCTTTTTTTTCTCTCGTTTGCACTACGCCAAAATGAGTAATTAACAGCGCCTAATTAATAGCGCTTATTAGAAAGCGCTATGGTTAAGCCTAATTAATAGCGCTTATTAGAAAACGCTATGGTTAAGCCTAATTAATAGCGCTTTTTAAAAAAACTCTATGGTTATTCTTAAATAACAGCACTTCATTTTTAATTGCTGTTAAAATGCTATTATTAGCACTTTAATTATTTCAAGTAATACGAGTAGGCAACCTATGGTTAGAATTTTAATTAATTATTCGTTCTTAACCAAAAACAAAAAGAAAAAGTGAAAAAATTAGAAATGACTCTCTTCTTTAACCTCCCACTATTTCCGCCTTTCCAGTTTCCCACGCATGAGAGCACTCGCAATTTGCAACTTCCAGACTCAATTTTTTCCTCAAAAATTCCCAAATTCACTCAATTTACAATTTCTCAAATAAAAAATTCAAGAGTACCCTTCGATCGAAATCTACGGGGTTTTGGTTTTCGGCTTCTTCTCCAGAGATCGATTTTTGTCAGCGATTTTTACTTCTTCTCAAACTCAAGTTGTGGCTGAATTATCAATTGTGAGTATGTCTTTTAAATTAGCAATTATTGTTGTTTTTAAGGTTTATCAATTATGAGTTTGCGAGTTTGAATAGGAATAGGAATTTCATATGTTGGTTTATCAACTAGTGATACTCGATGTTGAGGATTTATCTAGGTTTCTGAATTTTATTTTAGGAATTAGGACTTTCTGTTGTTGATGGGGATTAGTTTTTACTGGTATTCTTTGAAATTGCAAACAATGTTATATGATAGCGACCGAAAAAATTGTTCATAATCAATCATAGATTGAAATTTTCTTAATAATGATGTGTTGTACTCCGTATGATTAATTTAGATGTGTGAATATGTGACTGAAATTCATCTGGTTTGTAAGGTGGATTTGAAATTAGATAGGTTGAACTAGTTACTGTTTTGGTGCTAACTTGGTGTCAATTATGTTCATTGTTTTACTTAGAATTGGAATGGAGTGGTAAATATTTAGTATTTTTCATACAGATTACTGAACTTAAATCTAATCAGCTTTAGCAGTGAGTTTAGACTTGCTTAATCCACTTTGGTGGAGGCCAAAATGGTGGAAAATCAGGCTCCCAGCTATTCATAAATGTAAACATACGATGCAAATGGCACCTAAGGGAACCAATGACTTTCGAGCCGTCCCAAACATACGTGCATTTTTGAAAATAAACCATATTTGATCCCTCAGGCAGACCAATATCCTTTGCTGGTAACGAAATTGTTGTATCCTGACCTATAAAGAAAGCAGCCCCTCCCAAATCTTTAGCTATTTCCTACCTCACTTTCTCCTCATTCAGTACATGTACTCTAAAAGCATATTGATCAGAGCTAATTGTAACCAAATACAAACACTCTACTTAGATAATGGTAGTATTGGAATGGAGTGGTAAGCTGATTAGATAGTGGCAGTTTATCTTTTTACATTTACCTGACTTCTTTTAGTTCTGATTCTTTGCAAGGTTATAACCCTATGTGAAGATCACTTTCACCAAGCAAGAGTTTAAGCAGCTTTTGTAGTAAGTGAAATTTATTTAATTCTTGATCCACTTTTTTAATATTTATGATTTGTCAGGCTTCTAAGTGTAGTGATTGTTTTTCAAGTCAAATAAAATATTAAATTTAATATATCTAGAATACTGGAGTTTGTTAATCATCCAGCTCCACTGAGGTAAGTGGTTCTGTGATTCGAGAGCGTATGTGATTCGAAGAGCTTGCCTGTATCGCTTCAGTCTTCTTTGTTATTAGTTAACTTGTGTCACTTGGAGCAATCATTATATCGACATTTTTTTTAAACACAGTGGTTAATTTGTAGGATTCAAATAGATTGCAAATTTAATTTTGGAATACTGGATGTTATGTCATGAGATACATGAAAGAGATCATCGACCATAAGCAAACTCGAATATGTGAAGATGTATGTATTTTTCTTTGTTCAATTAAGCCTAGACATTATTATATGCATTGTCACTAATTATGTTAATTTTCTCATTTTGTAGTACTTTCATGATTGCAATATTCTGAATTATGATCAAGGACAAATTGATGAAGTCAGAGCTCAATGGACGCGTTATGTTCTTCTCGTGTGAATATTGTGGTGGATTAATTATGTTTTTGGACTGAAATTTCTCTAGAACGTTTTAATTTTAGTTTATTGGTTTGAAATTTAAAGAAGTACTATATGACAAGGATACTTCTTTCTGTTTTCTAGTGTGTTTTTATTCTACTGTGTATTTAGACACATATGATTTTAAGTTATGCATGAGACATAGAGACGTTTATTTGATATGATAGAAATGTAGTTGGATCTTATATGTATTCAATTTGATTACCCTGTGTAGGCTCTAAAATGTTTTTATATGTTATTACATGTATTTAATAATTAAAAATTAAAATTAAAAAAGAGCCCAATAAAAACTAAAAACTGCACTTAAATAACAGCATTTTTTTGTTACACGCTATTAATTAATTTAAATTAAATTAATCATAAAATATCCCGCCATACCGAAGATTTAATAGCGCTTATATATTGAATGCTGTTAAATGATGTAATATTCACAGCGCTTTTTAAAAGCGCTGTCATTCTTTTAACAGCGCTGCTAATTAACAGCGCTTTAAAAGCGTTGTCTTTCATTGAAAAAAGCGCTATTAAAAGCTTATTTTGTTGTAGTGTTGTCTTTTCTTCTTCCTTTTGTTGGCAACCCAATAACCCATTCCACCGAATTTCTCCTGTCACTCTTTCTAACCTAGCTTTCTCCGTCCTCTCGTCTCTCCTATCAATGTTGCTTGTGGAATGCTACAATATCAATGATACAAATATAGTAAATTTATATATGATTTCATATTATTAATTACATGCAAATCGAACTTTAGCATTGCTTTTCTAGCATTTAACGTAAATTTGTAAATAACAGTCTTTTATGTAACATTTCTGCAAAATAAATTTGTATACCTTGGGGGATCGTGCGCGTTAGCGCACGGTCCAACAACTAGTATGTACAAAAAATAAGAGGATAGTTTGTATTTAGTAATACTGCTAAATTCACATCTATATTTAGCTTGATCCTTTTTCTACTAAAAGGTAAAAGGATCTATTGGAGCTATACAAAAACATACCAAAAATAGGTTAGGCTTGCGGCAACTTTGTGTAAGACCGCGCCTTATCAAAAAAAGCACTTTGATCGCTTAACTAATTGGTTTCATTGTTTAAGTTATATGACACCGTGTAAGAGCGCCTTATATAAAATTTGTGAGAATTATATTTAATTTGATGTCCTTTTCAATGTAAGTTTATCGCAATCTGACTCGAGGTTGTAGTTTTTGAATGTCGGGTAGTTTTTAAGGCTGTTATTTGCAAAAATTAAATTTTAAGCTAGTAACTCGCAAAGTGAAAACTTTTCATAGTTATATTTGAAAAATTCCCCCCACTATTAAATACAATCCTAGCATTCCAAGTTATATCGATAGCATAGGACATCTATTGAAAAATTTAAGGTGCTATGAGCAATTCGATAATTTATCCTCTTTTTTGTGAGACTGAGGGTCGTCGTGTTCCTATTGTTGCATCTATCAACTTAGCAACTTTAATTAAAACGCTTAATTAATAAATTAATAGTTTTATAAAAAACAAATTCGAGACAAATTTCAAAAAAATAAACACAAAACAGTAAGGTTATAAGAGTCATACATCTCTTACAAAACAAAAGGTATATCGGCGCTAACTTATATCACTGCGCCATTTTTTTTTGTCTCCATTGAAAGCTTGAATTGGGTCAGTTGACTCGGTAAGTTTATAAAGAGATGTATGTAGGTTTTGAAGCAAAGTCAATGGAAAGAACTTGTCCATCGCATTCAAGTGGAATAAAATTGCAAATCAAACAAGAAAGTCAGCGATGAATGTTCTACTGCTTCAGTTGATAGATTGCTCTGATGTTCACTATACGTACTTAATCTTCTCAGGAGTTTTCCATTTAGAGTGACATACTGACATAGCTTAAAGAAGTTACTAATTTTTCAAAAATAAAATTGAAGCCCAACAAGCTTTCAATGGACGAAAAAAAGAACGTTAATCGTTCGACAAAATGGCGTCGTGATAGAAGTGAGAGAAAGGAAATAGAGTGAAATTGTAGGGAAAAATAAGAAAAAACGATTTAACTTTTTGTTTAAAAAAGTCACGTACAAGTCACGTGTAGAGTCAAAGTCGGAAAAAAGAGTCAACTACCAGAATCTGGCTAAAGGTGTTATCTCGCAAAAATATTTATAAATCGGGTTTCTTCTCGCAATTTTATTTTTAAAAGGTGGTTTCTCGCAAAATTTCTTTTTTATAAGGTGGTTTCTGACAAATTTTCCTTCATTTTATGTAGAGCACGTGTAAAAAGTGGGTTTAATAAAATTATTTAAAAATCCAAACATATATTTGGTTTAGAAAATAGGCTAGTCTAACCAATATGGTTTTTGGATCGGATACCAAATCTAAAAATTTGGATATCGGGTAACGCTACTGATATCATTCAATTCTAAAAGCAACTAGTCTGATAAGGATTTGGTAAGATTTTTTATCTTCTTTTTTTTGTCGGAATCTTATACTCTTGAAATAGTTCTAGCCTCCTTATAGTTCGAATAAAATAATAAGTTTATCTGATTTTCCCAACAACCCATGACAAAACACGATTATACTTTACATCATTGAAAAAACTCTTTTTATTAAGTTAGCGTGAAACAAAAAGAAAAGTAAGTACCATCCGTACATTGTACGGGAACTAATCTAGTGTGGCAATATGATTACTACCTCCATTCCTTTTTAAAGATGCATTTGATTTTGAGATCATCGGAAAAAAATGTTTGAGATGTTCCTTAAATCAAGATGTAAAATAAGATAGAAAATTGAATCTTAAATAAAGACAAATAAAAACGATAACAAGAAAGAGCATATTAAACCTTATTTCATGAGACTAATAAAAAGTAAACAATTTTATTTAAAATGTTGTTCTTGTTAAACATCTACAAGTTAGCTTCTATTCAAATTTAGGGTTGCGACAGCGTCCGTGCAAAACCCGTTAGATGCACAAATTTGACCCGGACAACAATTGTCGTTGTGGAGAGTGCATGCTTCACCATAATGAGAGCATTTGAAACCATTAGGATCCATAGTTTGTAATACAACGTTTGAGGGTAAGGGGAATTGTCGGACAGCCAAGGTTGATTGAGGTTTTGTTACAACCACCAAAAAGGCTATCAACATAAGCAAAATAACCGTCTTCTTCATCTCCATTACTTCACTTGCTTGATTTTTCACTACAGATTATTATCTTTTATTTTGTGGCTTGGCCGAAGAGTTTATGTGTATTGAACTATCGGAGGAGAAGACCTAATCCAACCTTTTATAGGATGTATGTTATGCTTAATCGATCACAAATTATTCTCTACTATAAATGACATATCATTTTTGATTTGTTTTAATGAAAGAATTGAAGGAAATATATCTATCAATTAATTATTGATTCTTTCTTTTAATGTATGATATATTCTTAAGTAATTGAGATATATTTGATCGAGAACAAAGGCGGCGGAGAGGGGGTGTGAGCGGAGCGACCGTACAGGGCCCAAATAAAAAAAAAGCCCCCTTGAAATTAAGTATCTAACTATCTATAGCATTAAGTGTGAATGATAACAAGAAATTAATTTGCCCCAGTGGTAATATCTGACTAATTATACACAATCGAGGTTTGATTCTTTGATTGAGCGTCTTTTTTAACAAATAATGACATCCATTATTAGGCCTACACCTAGCAAACAGGTGCTTTGGATCGAATTCGTATCGGGTTATTTTGGGTCACTTTCACTTTGGATCGGGTTTGGGATGGGTCGGATCCTTTCGGGTTTCGAGTTTAATTCGATTTTTTGATGGTCGGATAGGGTCAGGATTTCGGGTCATTATTAGTTCGTTTCATATTGGATCGGATCATATCAGATCCATTTTTTCGGATTAGATCGGATATTTTCAGGTTTCAAGTTTTGATTTAATTTAGTAATTTCGCTTTAAATTTGGGCATCATTCATAAAATTAAATTATTTGTAATATGATTATCATGTAACAATATTTCTTATAAAATAACTAAGGGATAAGCGTATACGGTTTGAGATTACTGACTTACTGTATTGAAATTTTAAACGACAAATGTTACATTTTCACATTGTTACAATTGATAATTTAGGAGACTCTAGTCTTACTTCTACTAATGTATGGTTGAGAAGACGGAACATGAAATATGGATAAATATAACAATATATATTAGTAAGGAAAAATTGATAAAGACGGTCCAAACTATGGACATTCTTCTTTAAAAGGTCCAAAATACGAATTATTACTGGTAGGTCCAAACTAAAGGGGGTGATAACTTTGCGTGGGCCTTTTCCAGAAATAACCGGTTACGTAAGTAAAGCTTGATGACGTGTCAGGTTGTTTAAAAAAAACGTGCCACTTAAAAAATGCCCACCCATTTAATAAAAACCCACCCGTTTAAAATACCCACTTCCCCTTTAAATGAAAACCCAGACCCCCCAACTTCTTTATTCTTCATCTTCTTCGACAAAATCAACTGTTGCTGCTGGTAATGCTCTGTTCTTTCCTTCTTCTTTTTTTCGTCTTTAAATTTTTTTCACCTATTCACTCATTTATAAAATAATTTGCAGAAAATCATGATATACTTTCATTTACAATTTTTATTTTTGATTCTATTGTACAATATAAAAATTAAGAAAGAAAAACAGTGGATTGTGCTTACCATGATTAATGCTAACCATTTTCTAACAAAATTAGCCGAGACAAAATAAAAATAATAATCAGAAACAATGTAAGTCGAGACATACATAGGATTATTGTAAATTAACTAATCTGATCATTTCATTACTGCAAAAGAAACATTGGCAATTTAAGAAACAAAATTCAAAAGAAAATTGTGATCAAGAAAATAAAATAACACAATGAATTTCACAAAATCATTTCCATTAAACTGTAAGATTAGATACATCATTACCAAACCTATTCAATAACAGAACAAAATACCACCTTGATTCAATCCCACATCTCTCAAATTTTCACAACCCAGACCCTAATTCCTACCATAAAACCCCCAAATTCAACGGAAAAGAACACTAAAACCTTATTTAAGAGATAGTAAAATAGAAACGGCGTGCTTAGCGAGTTCACCGGAAAGAACAAGCCTGACAGTTCACCGATGTCAGGGTAAACTTGTTGCTCCGGCTTGCAAAATGATCACCGAACCACCCTGTCACCCAAACATCCACCTCTATCCGAAACTATGAATTGGGTTGAAAATCCCAAAAATTGAAAACACTAACCCGTAAAAAGTAATCAATTTTGCTCCAATTGACACACAATTTTCCCCCAATAAACCACTGAAATCAACTAATTAAAGAGAGAAAAAAAGGCAGCTGATGAAGAGCGAAGAGGACCGATGAAGGATGGTATTAAAAGGAGGAAGGAGGAGGAGAGAGAAAACAGAAAGGAGAAGAGGGAGGAGGAGGAGATCGAGATACTGGTAGGAGTGGTGGTGGACTGGTGGTGAGGGTATTTTCTTACAGAGGAGTGAGTGGAATAGGAAGAAGAAAGAGTTGGAGGACTAAATGGATGATGGAGAATAAAAACACGTGCCAGCCTATTTCTTCCCTCAAATTATTTAGAAAAAAAGGTAAATTAAATATAAAATCAAAAATCAAACACTTTAACTTATTTAACCAGTATCCGGTTAAAAGGCCCACGCAAAGTTATCACCCCCATTTAGTTAGGACCTGCCAGTAATAATTTGTAGTTGGACCCTTTTAAAGATGAACGTCCATAGTTGGAACTGTCTTTGTCAATTTTTCCTATTAGTAATTAATAAAGATTATCATGATTTAGTAAAGTAACTCGTATGCGAGACCAAACTATCGGATTATTTCATAGAAAATATGTGGTTATCAATAATAATAATAATAATAATAATAATAATAATAATAATAATAATGATGATAATAATAATAATACTCCATAATAAATAAATAAATAAATAAAAATTTAAAAAACTTGTGTTAATTATTTAGTTGGAACTATTGATAATTTTGAGTTGTTCTTCATTTCGAATTGGTTTCGGATTTTCAATTCGGATCGGTTGTGGGTTGATTCAAATTTTACAGTTATTTTCGGTTGGGGTTATTTCAATTTTCGATGAATATCGGTTCGGTTCATTCGGTTCAGGTCGATTTGGGTATCGGGTCATTTCGGGGTAAATCAATTTCAGATCGGTTTTCGGTTTCAGTTTGGGTAAATTTGGGTTTCGGGTTAATTTTGGTTCGTCATTTAAGATCAAAATCGAATAACAGATGGGATCATTCGGATCGAGTCAGTTTTACTAGGTGTAGTCCCATACTTTACGCTTCTCTCTCCTCTTTATTTTTGGTTCTTATTTTTTTGTCTTTCCTCCTATTTTACTTTGTTCTTCTTATTTCGTTTTCTGACTTTTAACGTGTTTTGATTAACTTTTATATTATAATTTTTTTATGGATAAACTTTTTAAAGAGTTACATAATTATCTTTTATATATTTTTAGTGAGTTTGAAAGTTTTTTATAAATTTTTAAAAGAAAAAATTTATCACTAAAAAGCAAATAACTTTTACATTATACCGGAGTTCCTTTTAAATATTTTGATTTAACTTTTATTATGATGTACAATATTTATTATACACCTCCTTTATATAAGAATTTGTGCTCATAAAACACAAACACATGTCAAGGAATATTTAGCTAAATTCATCATGTTAAGAGTTTTGAGATATTGAGGCGTATGTACGTAGTAATTAATACTCTATTATTATTATTATTATTATTATTATTATTATTAGTAGTAGTAGTAGTAGTAGTAGTAGGAGGAGGTAGATTTACATGCTTGAGATCAACCAACACATTAATCATTTAGGTCCAAAAAGTTAACACATGAGATATCATTTACCTTGATTTTCATAGAAATCTCCTACAAGAAACAACTTATGAGGGTAAAAGTGGAATGAAAAATTACGACAAAATATAGTTGGTTGTAGGGCTTTTTATTATAGAAGATTTCCATACATTAATATCAAATATTTTTAATAAAATATTATATAGGATGCACCAGAAAATGAAGCGTGTCATTCCTAGTGTGTCTTTTAGTATATAGTAATAGATCGTGTATTAAATTACAACTCCAATTGAATATTTTGTACGAAGTATTTAACTCAACACCCATCATCTACCGGTGTTTCATTATTTTTATTTCTCAATCTTTAGCTCTTTTTACATGTGCATATACATTTGGACCAATATTTTTTTTTTATTATTTAAGGGTGAATTGCACGAGTTTAAAACTAGTTTGATTAATCTAATATCCTCTTGTTTTATTTACTTTATTTCCACTTATTTGGGGGGAAATAAATTTAGATAGATTCAAATAAGATAAGCTAAGGAAAAATGAGTGGTAACCAAATACGGTTACTAATTAATTATTTCATCCATTTATTAAATACTGCACCATAGTTGACTTTACGTTTTCCAACACAGATCTGACTCTTAATATCTCGATTTTTTGACATAAGATAAATTTGCATAAAATGAAAAAGTTTACAAACTACTACGTACAACTAAAGTACTAGGTCTTTATAGACCATTACAGACTTACAAAACGAACTACAACTATTCTTCTTGCAAATATCTCGAATTATGTAGTAGTAAAAATTATTAAAAGTTAGTATTTAGAAAATATATTGATACGAAAAGATACCACATAACTTCAATTTTTCGTAGGTATGAATCACATATTCACATGACCAAAGATCTAATGTGAATAGTGTAGTAACAAAGATGGTGTGATATTTATGGAACTGATGAAGTATAAATTTATAAGTTTCGATAACTTCTCCGAAATAATAAGCTAGTTTAGATAAACTTAGATAAAAGCAGTTAAGTTCAAATGAATATAAGTATATAACATAACCTATCCCATAAATGGATGTTCCTATTTGTTTGCCTCGTAACTTATTTGGTTTGTGATCCCCACATCTCTTCTCACAAACCGTTATTGAAGTTAATTAAAAGACAATCAACCTACTAATATTTACTTTTGTATATACCAATTTTTTTTATATAAAAATGAACATAAATATATGGGGCAATCTGTTAGGAACATAGGAGGGGAGTATGATCCATGAATTCTTAAACATTAAGCAATTATTTCACAACTTACAAAACAAAAGGGATTACCGGATTAGTCATTTAGTCTACATTAAAGTTTAACCCTTTTACACTTTACTCATTCAAAAGTGAGTAATCCACTAAATAATTAATTAAACCTTCCGGTGGAAGTGTGAGAGACCATGAACGACTCCAAGTCTTTCCCGCCCGCTTTCTCCTTCTCAAGCTCTTCAACATTATCATCATCATCATCACCAGGTAAAACCAACCAAAACCCTCGTTTCCATAATTTCAATTCTATATTTTTAATTAATTCTCCATTTTTTTTTTTTTTTTTACTTCAATTGATACGGAGTAATGATGAATTGTTACAAACAGGAATGGGGAAGTTCACATTTTGTGCGGGCACCATTGCCAATGATCAAACCACCGAACGACGACGACCCAAGACCTATCAAGCTAAGCCTGTGACGGCGGACTCAGGGCATAGTAAATCGGCTTCGGCTTCGGCTTCGGCTTCGGCTTCGGATTCGTCGTCGTCTTTTTCTTTCAAATGTCCTCCGATCTTCGGTAACACTGTTTACTCCTTATGGATTTTTGTCTCACTTTGAATTTTTTTTGTTTTAATGACAATGTTACTGTAAAATTGACCAAATAATTACTTTGCAAAACTATTGAATTGCTAATATTCACTTGTTTGGTAGAGTATTTAACGAGGAAAGCTCTCTAGGGCACATTTGTTAGCCGGTATTAAATCGTGTTAATGAGAATGAGTTTGTACCTAAAAATGTAAGGAAAATCAATATCCGATCCGGTGTCGTGGTAATCGGAAAATGTTTGGTTCCCTAAGGGTTGGCAACCCTAAGATACATATAACATAATAATATATATAAGCATAATTAATTAAAGAGAGAGTGTACCAATTGCTTGTTGGTTCAGTGGTGATTGGGGCTGAGCTTGGTAGGGAGAACCCGTGTTCGATCCCCCGCAACAACAATTGGGAGGGGACTGGAACCTAACCACCCAGAACTCGCCCCGAATCCGGATTAGCACTAAGGATGAACCGGATGCTAACACAAAAAAAAAATTAAAGAGAGAGTGTTGTATGTAAAGTTTCAATGCATTTGTAACCAATTAAAATTCAATATTGAAATGGTTACCAACCCTTAGGTTCACTCTATCATTGTCCGTGGTAATGCTAGTTCACACCAAAACGTCGTTAATATTTGGGTTGTTATTGGTTGGGAATGGAAATTTACAAAGGAAAACACAAGTTTGGGATGAGATTGGGATTACCATGGACATTTATAATGTTACTTTCCTTTCCAAATTATACTTTCCCATTACCAAGAAAAACACATGTTTGGGATGAGATTGGATTACCATGGAGATTTATAATGTTACTTCCCTTTCAAAATTATACACAAGTTTGCGTTCTTAATTTATCTTTATTGCTCCCGTTATAACATCTACAATTCCTCAAATTTCCAACATGTTTACAATTTATTGAAAGAAAACTAAATGGATCACTTTTAACTAAAATTTGACAATTGACACCATTGCTCTGGTAATGCTTTTCCATTGTTTCTCCAAATAATCTAACATCGTAAATTTGAGAAATTTAAACTCTTTTCTCATCAAATATGGTTTTTGCATTTGGGCAGCTTCCCCGCATGATGTAGAGGATATTCACTTACATGTGTATTATCTACATATACATAGTTCTTTCCCCCTTTTATAACTTAGAACCATACTGACAATGATGACTTGATGTGAGTAGCACATTATTCTATGTTGACACCATTTTAACATATTCATTGGGTTGTGATTAGGATCATGTTGAACAAAGAATGTAACATTGAGGAGAACTTGAAAATTGTGAGACAATTCGGTAGTATTTTAGGGAATGGCATAAATTCCTGAATACTTACCTGATATGTTGTCCCTTGCGTCATGTATTGATCAATTGTGCAAACTTACAAAATATGATCATTCCGTGACATTTGTTAAATTTCTTATGCAACTAACATGGATGACTGGTTTATGGTGCAGCAGAGAATGCAAATGCAAAAGAGAATTCCAACGAAACGAAACATGATAATGGGATACGTGAAAATCCTAAAACTAGATTTACTGGGCTGTCAGCATTGACAGGGACAATTCCGTGTTGTTTTGAGGGATCTAGTTATTCTTTTCAACCTCTGGGACAAAGCTTCTATGCTACTGGTAAGTGGTCACCCTTTCTGCTACTCTTGAATACAGTATGTTAGTGTTCGTTTGGTTGACATAAAATGAGATAGGAAGGAAATCACATCTCCTGAAAATAGTAAAAATTGGGTATGATGTTTTGCTACCAGAAAAATTATGAAATGGAGTAACTTTATAGGAAGTTCTTCCCATAAGATGCCGGAAAATTGCTCAGCACTTTATGTAAGCAAAATGAGAAGAGTTCTTCCCAACTGAATAGTTTCCTTCATGCAACAGATTATTTGATTTTGGTCCTTATGCCACTTGGTAATTAACAAGTCTGTTATATTGTTTATTATCCTTCTGTTGATTTGGAGCAATATGATGGAACAGAGGAATCAATCAAAAAAGAAGATGATAATCATGTTCAAAACCCATCTGCATCACAGATCATGGTGTCGCGTCTTCTGAAGGGCATACCTCAGAGTCCCCATTTCTGGCCCTTAAGAGGCTACTCAGAGGCAGCAAAACAAAGCTTGATCAATGCGTGGGATCGAATATACAAAGACGCGGTTGATCAAATCCAAAGTATGTCTGTTAATGGCTTTTGGATTGATGCCAAGAGGTTTTGGGAAACAACACTAGAACTACAAATGATGGGTTATAATGTCATACCACTAAGAAGAAGATTTGTTGAGCTCTCAGAAGTATTGAAAAAGAGAACAAGGCATAGGATTGAAAGAGGGAGACTGAAGAGCAAGGCTGAGCAACACATGATGGAGAAAAAAAAGTTGGAATTTGAAATCGTGAAGCTGAATGCAAGGGTTGAAGCAGAAAAGGCGAGCTTTGATGATATCATGGCTAAAGTGGCCAAGATGGATGATGAGATGCCTAGCTTCAATGCTTCCTTCAGTAAGCTAGCCATTAAGCCTCTCTAATTTCAGTGCAGAGTTTGCTGGACGTACATTTTGAGGTAATTGTATTTGATTTGGATGTCCTTCCTTTTGGTAAACAGCATGTGGGTTAACTGTATTTGAATTTCAACTGGTTAGTAACAATTGAACAACAATTTGTGATGATCTCTTTTGAAATCCTGTTCTATTGAATGATTACATTTTGTGATGCAGAACTCAGTGTTTAGTTGTGCATGTTAAATATTGCTTTTCCTAAGAAATTTTAGTTGCTTGGAATATTCAAGGTACAAACTACAATCTCTAAAAATCCTGATAATGTTAACCACTGGCATGAAGAGTATTGCACATGCCAGGATTCCTAACACACCAAAGGGGTTGAATGGGTTCAGCCCTAACCCCTCTGCTCACCATTCTATACCTCCACTCATTCAACCTGTCTGTGGCTTCTGCATACCTCTTCTTGCCGCTGTCATCCCGGTTTCCTGACCAGAGAGACTCAGCCAATGCAGAAGCTCGAGGCCACAATCTGGAGTCAAGGACAGTTGAGTCAGCTTGTTCAGACCAAAGTGCTACCTCCCCACCTAAAACCAATCTCTTCTCCTTTTCAGTCAGGCCATAAGTAATATCATAGTTGTAGATGAGCTGCCACGTTTTAAAAGGACCGCACCACGATCCACCATTCCCCTGGTCAGTCCCTGGTGGCTGATTATACTGGCTGTCATTGCCCGGGAAGCTGCCATGGCCACAATCAAGATAGTAGTAATCAGAAGAGGAAACGATGACCCTGTAACCAGAGGAAACAATGCGTTTTGTGTTTAAAGGTCCACCATTCCAGGTTTGTAATATGGTGTGTTCCGGTGGCAGAACTGACGAGTCTTCCACCCTGATGGTGGAATCTAGAAGAACATCTTCCCAGTAAATAGAGGTCTTGTTGTAGGAAGTGATGTATGGGAGGGTGGAGTTGACAAATATTTCTAGCAGGCGAGAGAGCCCATTCGTAGTAGTCTCATTGTGAGTGCTGTTGTAGTTCGCTAAGAAGGTTTGGATGTCGGGGTCCGTAGTCCAACATCCGGGGATAACCTCATCCCCGCCGCTGTGATAGAAAGGGTCAGGGAACAGGGAGACCAAGTCCTTGATGAGCTTTTTCATGACTTGGTAAGTTTTGGGGTGGAGTGGGTTGAGCTGACCACTTCCGGGTTCGGAAGCAAGCCTGTTTGCCCACTCTG
The DNA here is from genome assembly GCF_020520425.1 of Spinacia oleracea. NCBI lineage: Eukaryota > Viridiplantae > Streptophyta > Magnoliopsida > Caryophyllales > Amaranthaceae > Spinacia > Spinacia oleracea. The sequence goes on from NC_079487.1 coordinate 111,121,948, forward strand.
ATTCTGCTGGCCACCAGAACATCCCTGCGCATGTTACTATCTCCGGGTGTGCTCCTGCCCATGACCCTGTATGTGCTGCATTATCACAAATTCACCAATCACAAACACTAATATGGTTAACTTGAAACTTTTTTGTACTCTAGATTAGTTTGGAAACCTTATTAGTGGGAAATTCTATGATATAGTAAAACTAATGGATAGGAATTACCAAGTATTATTATTGACAAGTGTAAAATTTAGGGCAATAGCAGTAAGAGATTGTTTATGAGGTTTGTTTCATATTTTTTAAGTTTGTATACAAATCTTATGTTACTAAAAAGTAAAAACAAACCTCTTTGCATCACATATAGGTAAAAAAAAAAAAAAAAAAAAATAATATTTTTACGTGAGTTGAATGATATATGCGTGAGCCCATAAATAAATCTTTAAATAGGTTTTTATCTATTGTTAGCATAAAGTTTGTTGAAAATGAGGTTTGTAAAATGATAATGTAGCATAGGGATGAGGTTTGCACTATTATTATTGTCCCAAGTAGTTTCCATTGTCAAGACAGTCAGGGTTTGATTACAGTAATGTACATTCAGAGTCGTAGTTGTTTATAATATTACTTTGTTAGTCGTAGTTTTATCATTAATGTCATGTTCAGAAACACGTTCATTTACTTGGGTAAAGATGAATGATGTACAAAATTAATAAAATACCTGGAGAATCGATCTCTGGAATAACCCGTACACCATGATCCAACCCAAAACGGACGATTCTGACAACATCGGCAGGAGTATACTGCATAAAGGGGCCATAAGAACCTCGAACAGCAAGATTAGGATCAGAAGGCAAAAGCAGAGGAAATGAATGAGAGTCAGTGATATGCCAATGGAAAACATTGAGCTTATTCCAACTCATTGCTGAAATAGTTCTGAGAATATCCTCCACTCCGTAGTAATTCCTAGAGGTGTCTAACATCAACCCACGGTGCGCGAACATAGGCGAATCCCAAATATCCAAACCCACTGGTATTAATAGTTGTTCTCTTCCTCCTCCTACCCACACTAGCTGGGAGAAGGTCTCAAGGCCTCTCATGGCTCCCCATGCTGTTTTCGCAGAAAGAACAGCTTTGGATGTGACGTCATGGATTGTTAGATTGTATGACTCATCTACCCCGTGTTGTAGGATAGCTGTGAGATCATCTACTTTGATAAGTAGTACCTCTAAAGGATTGGAGTTTGAGATTGTTACGTCTGGATTTACCAGAGGCATGTGGTGCTCTGATCGGATTACGCCAAGGTATCGGTCCATTGCTGCTACCAGGTGCTGGTGGTTTCGAGGACCTTTGATGGTGAAATCGGCGGAAAGGGAGGTGACTTTTGGTTGTGGCCACTGTAATTTGATCGGTTTTGGCCATACATTTACAGCCTTTAGATAGGAATGGGGTCGGGAATGAGAATGAGAATGAGAATGGTATTGCGCCGATTTTACAGCTACTGCTGCAGGAAAGCAGCAGCAGAAGTAATAGCTCAGGAAACAGAGAACTGTCAAAATTACTCTCATCTCTACGTTAATTAACGCCTAATTCTGTATTGAATTTGAGGATGAAAGAGAAATGAGAGAGAGAGAAAGAGCCTTTAATTGTGCGTAACGTAAACGTTTCGTATTGTTCTTCAAGACTCCAATATCCTATCTACAGAAGTACAGCTTATTACACGTGTCAAAGTTGACCCACTTGTTTTTAATCACTGAAAAATAAAAGGAAAGAGAGCTTTTTGAGCTAGGTGTATCTTCAACTCTTGATTATTTTCACTTTATCAAACTGATTTCTTTGCTCATCAGTTGTGTAATTCTAAATTCCTAATTGCGGGAATTCTCAGACAAGGGACACATTGCGGGGCCGCTTCGTGCTGAATTTTCTGATGTTTGATTTTTTTGGTTCAGATTGGTTTTGAAGTTACTTTGTTCAACTTTCTTTTGAGCATTGTTGTTAGAATCGCGTTCCAGTGTGTAGGATCGTACGGTCCTACGATCATCTAGATCACAAGCAGAATCTCATAGATGGTAGGATCGTGTAGGAACGATAGGATTGTAGTAGGATCAGACGATCCTACTTTTCACTTAGAGTTAGATTAGTGCAGGATCGGTCAGGATTGCACAAGATCGGAACAGCATCGGTTAGGATTGCTCGATCCTACTTTTTACTTATTAAAATTGTCCTTAAAGCAACTAACTTTCTCTTTAGTCCAAAAATTGATAACCCAACTTCATACACAAAAATATTTCTCTTACGTAATCTATATAACTATTACGAAGCCATTTTGGGTTAAAATATCAATATTATGTGAGAAAAAAAAATGTATTTAGCATATATATTGTTTGAAAAATGTGTATTTATTCATTTAACAATATTTTTCTTATTCTTTTTACAATTTTGTAGGATATTACGATTCGATTCTACCGATTCGGTCATACTCCCTCACCGATCCAAGGTGGGATTCGATCGTAACAACTAACCTTGCTTTTGAGTGGGATACATGTTTGATTTTCGGTGTTTGATTGGTTTTCATCAATGTTTCTGACTTTCGCCCTTTTTTCTGGTTCCTTAAGCCGACTTCTCCTGTAACACTGCATTTCTCCTGTAACACTGCATACTACATGAAACCAGTGAATTTCAACAAAACAACATTTAACATGGTGTGTCCAATGTCTTCATTATGCACCTTAATGAATCAATGATCAGGATAATGAATGTTGGGACATATTCTAAATCTACAAGAGTTCGTAGGAATTTTTTGGTGTTGGACTGTTAAGATATTGAAGTAACAGCAACAAACTTCTCTGATGCTAGGAGTGTCACGACAACTGGTGTAACTGGCTGTCTTGTGGCGACGCTGTTGCCTCAAAAGTCAAAACAGCCCAAATACTCGTGTTTTTTGGGGTGAAAGCAACACAACAGTAAACGCATGCTATGTTTTTCGGATGCAATGCAGGTGGACGCATGCAAAGGTGTGTAAGACTCTGGCTCCGTTTGATAGGGCGTAAAACGTTTTCATGGAAAACGATTTTCCCCTTTTCAATCATTTTACGTTGTTTGGTTGGATAAGGGATGTAAAACAATTTTCCATGACTCACTCAAAGGTGGAAAACCTTTTTCCATTTGAAAGGGAGGGAAATCACTTTTCCTTCTTTCCTCCTTACCTCCCTCTCCTTTCTTCCCCTTAATCTTCACCATATTCTCCCATTTTCCTTTTAAGTTACCAAACAAAGGAAAACTAGTTTGGAATTGTGTTTTCCCTTGAAAAATGTTTTCCATGGAAAATCATTTTACAATGAAAACGTTTTACGCCCTACCAAACGGAGCCTCTATTGCAATTTCCACATCAATGTAAGGGAAAAGGAGACAAGTACACACTATAGTATTGAATATTGATCATACATAATTCTGCCATTCTACGCAACATAAGTTTCTATTTGACTCTGATTAAAAACTTGAAATATTAGGCATTAGTCGTTACCAAAAAAGATTAGGTTTGTGTCCATTGAATCCCTTAAAAGTTGTCACTTATGAATTACTCCGTACTTCCTCCATTTCTGAATAGATGTATTATTTGACTTTTTACATTAATTATATTTTCTCCGTTTCGGAAATATCGCACTATGGTTGGCTTTTACTTCTTAATCATTACTTTGACTCTTAATATCTCATATCGTGTGCAAGTAAAAATTATAAAAAATTATATTTAGAAAATATATATCGATACGAATCTAACATGACCCCACATGACTAAAATTTCCATACGTGCGAATTACAAAAAATGGCCAAAGTCGTAGTGTGAATAGTGTAAAAAACAAATGGTGTGATATTTCCGGAACGGAGGAAGTATACAATTTTGACCATCAGTATCTTTAATAAAAGTTATAAAAGTTTGTCATGGAAGTATGCATTGAGATTAACCCATCAAAAATCAAAATAATAAAATTTATATTTATATAAGTAATAAACGCGATCAAAGTTAATATGTGAAGTGTAAAAAATCAAATGAAACATCAATTAAGACAAGGGATGAAGTATAAGACAACACATGACATCCCACTATGATTCGAAATAATTGTGTCATGGGCTTAAAGCTTAAATGGATGCCTATAATAGTATTTTGGGATCACTTTATAAAAGTCCACAAACAAGTTTTTCTTACTCTAGTTTACAGAGTAGAACACCCAACTTGGTTCAAAAAGAAGATATTTGCTCTTCTTGGTCCAAGCCATCCAAGGATCACAAGTAACGACTTTATAAATTAGTACATCGTATATTTTTATGTTTTTTCAGAGTGTGTATGGTCCGTATTGATGTTGATGAATATTATCATGCAAATTACGAGTAACATTTAGAGCAAATTTTTTTCCAATATAACTTAAAAGAGTCAAATGTGTTACACATGATGTGAGGACCAATATAGCCCATGCATTTTCCCACATCCACAAATGACCCAACATTAAATCATACTATATGTACCCAGAAACTTAAGGAATTTTTGACAAACTTCAATTTAGGACATTACAATTCCAGCTGAAATTTCACAAAAACTAAAGCTAGGCTTCGCCAAAACGTTACTTACTAATACTAGTATTCACCCACAAAATACAAAAACAACGCTGATTACTGAGGTGTGTTTGATGATCGATCAAAAGTATCAAACCCAACACTCTATATTGCAAGACTTCAGTCATTTAGTGGTGCATGGGAGGGCTGGAGCCGATAGCATTTAGCAAAAACACCGAAAAACACCAAAAGTATTCACTTGCCCATTTGATCAAAGCATCAAACCCAACACTCAATATAGCAAGCCTTCAGTGATGTGGTAGTGCAGGGGCTGCTGGAGGCGGCTTACACTGATAGCATTTAGCAAAAAGACCGAAAGTATTAACTTGCCTGATGAAGTTCACCATGCTTGCCCACCCTCCAAATCCAAAACCAACAATAAATACCCACACCACTATGAATGCGTTGAACACATATATTACTGTCCAGCTTGGGAAGAAGAAGGGAAGTTTCTCAGCAGCGTTCTGCATTTTTCAATACAAATTTCATTAACTTGGTTTGCATATAATCTTGTACTACCAAGACTCAAGTACATGTCATGTTCAATGATTCTATGAGGAAAAAATATCTGTTTTCAGTCTAATATGAAGGGTTAAGGGTGGCTTCGACAAAGGAACATAAGCTGTAATAGCATACTTCAAACATTATGAACGTTTCAACTCGAGTATTTAAAGCCATTTAACCTCACTCTTTCATTTACGCGTGCAAGTGGAGACTAACTTATGTAACTAAGTTTTCCAACCTTTCTCCAAAGAAAACGTTGTGATCTAAACCTCAGGAAACAATATGGATAAATTGTCAAATTTTCTGTCACTGACAAATACACATGCAGGAGGGTCGAAAGGGGGGGAAATCTAGTTAGGGTCCTCAAGAAAATCCAAGTTAGGTATTATTTTCCCTGACTTTTATCTTGAACTCTACTGGACCCATAATTGTTTCATACTACATGTTGTCTTGTCAAAAAAAATCCAGCCTTTAACTTAGCTAAGGAAATCTAGCAAGTAATAAGACCAAATCTGAAAAGAACAATATACAATTTATTAATAAAGCAGAAAAGAGCAAAATAGAGATGGGTCCAGAACAATACCTTTCGGGCTTGGGCCGATCTGAAGGTAAGCATGTGGGCCATAGTTGGTATAATATAAACAGTGAAGCTGACTAAGAAGGCCCCCACAGTAGAGTTAATGGGCCCAAAGAAGGGAAATATAATTGCTAGGAACCAGATTGGTATCACCACTGGTAGTCTAGCCACTGCCCTTAAACATAAGCTCTTGGTGTCATGTACACCCACCACTTTTTCCCACACAAAGTAGAGAGGTGTGCATGCAAATCCAAATGTAATAAACTGTTCCATGGAAACAAAAAAAATAAAGTTAGAGAGGTACTTTTGATCCTCAAAACTAGCCACAGGATTTTGTAACGTTAGATATTTCGCTTTTCGTGTATACCCCCTCTGTCCGAATTTAGCAGATAGTGTAATATGAACTAGTAATGCACGTCGAATGTTCACAAGTAATTAGGTAAATTATAGTTAAGAAAAGAGAGGGAATTTCGAGAATTAGACCTGATGGATGAGCATCAGGATGACAGCAGCATCACGGAAGCCATTACGGGGGAGAAGGGAGAAAGCATTGGCATGGTTGAGGAGTTCATCACCAAAGGCCCAGTAGACAGCAGCAGCAGAAGGGAGTGTAAGGGTGAAAACATAAACAGTTGCAAGTAGATAAATGTACTTGAATTTTTGTGGCTTCCACATAGCATGCATGATTTCCCTGATAATAATAATAATTATCATCAATAATAAGGACCCACAAATTGAATTATAATGGATAAATTCATTCTTGAGTACAATATATATCAATTATTACAAGTATGCTATTGAAAGTATGGTCAGCCATCATTTGTTATGGAGTATGGACCAGAGCATGAAGCACAAGTATCATCATAGTTAATTTCTTTTCAGAAAATAGATAAAGAGGCAAACTAAAACAATTTCCACTTTTTATTTTGGATTTATCACTTTATTGTAAAGGGAGTTGGTACGATAAAACAAAACTTTTACACTTACTACTAATATCATAGCTGGAGAACCTCAAATTCAAGATGTAAAACTAGCAAAATTCAACATTTCTGTTTGATTTTACTTTTATTTAATATTAAAAAGTTAAACGATTTTGGAGGTGAATTTTTTCAAAACAGATACTTCATGTGACTTTATAACGCTTAAAACACTAACAAAAGATTTATAAAAACTTTTAAAGTAGTCGCCTGTTGTTCCTTTGTAGCTTAGTGATAGTCTTGATAGAGGAACTTATCTTATTTGAACTGATCTTATCTGAACTTATTTTAGTTGTAAATTATAATTGGGTAACCCTTAATTTTTCTCAACTTAATTGAACTTATTTGGTTTCCTGAAATAATTGGAAAAAAGATAAACATAGCATAGCGTTATACTCACATCTATCCAGCAATCCTCACAACTAGAATTACATAAGATGCTAAAGTAGCGTTGAAGACTTCCAAATTATAAATCTATAAAAAGAAATGAGTTGGTAAGGAGCGGTTATTGAATCATTTAACCAAATTTCAGTGAGGGACAACACGTTTCACACTTCACTTCACATCAATCCAAATCTATCAATCCTCAAAATTAGAATTACATAAGATGCTAAAACTAGGGTTGAACACTTCCAAATAGTAAAATCCATAAAATAAATGATTTGAAAGGATGATCTATATTGAACCAAATATTAGCGGGGAAAAACACTTTTTACGCGCATGACTCCTTAAAGTGACAATTACCTAACCAATGGTGAAAAAAAGAAGAAAAAAGGAGTTATGGATACTAAGTGGTTCCCCACGTTTATTGGATTATAGAAACAAATAGTCACTAATAACATATCATTGCTCAATCTAAACAAATATAAAGTCAAATTTTATATCCTCAAAAAGAAAAAAGTATACATAAGAAAAGCTCAAACTTTTAAAAAAGTTCCCTATGAAATTAAGAACCTATAAATAAACATGAGATGTTTAATTTACTGGCCCTAAATTAGCATTAGTTTATGCACAGAACTGCAGAAAGTGACATATATTCGTCTTTTATTAGGTAAAAGGCCATTAACAAAAAAGGATTGAAATTAGCCGAAACACGAGTGATTAACAAATTAATTAAGAAAGGACCATAATTATTGAGTGAGAAATAAAGCTAAACGGCCATTAAACAATGCATGTATCCAACATAATGATGATTGTCTACCATGAAATCCTTAAAACAGGGAAACAAAAGCTGCAAGAAGAAAGTGATGAATATTGAGATTAAGCAGAAAATAAATGATGGAAGGCAGAGTGAAAGAAGAGAGGATTTGCACTTACACAGTTACAGCATGTCCACCAAAAGTGTAGAGGATATTGGTTGCTCCTGTGAAATATAGCACCAACTTTTTTGGACCAGAGTGGATCACACCTGGGGCCTGTAATATTGTTTTTCCACATGAAAACTTTCAAATTCTCACTTTTACTTCCATTAAGAAATCTATTAAATTTTCCAAAACAGACAAAAAAACGGATTTTAGGGAAGAGGAGGAACTGAGTGATGACTAATACTTTTGAGAATAATAGTCGCATTGTCCTAATACCTCATAATTCAGTATCAGACGGGTTTTTTCAAAGATTTCTTATAATTATTGGGCGAAGTGACGAGTCTATGTTACCCAACATCTAAGGAGTAGGGAGTAATACTTTGTTACAAATGGTCACATTATATAACCACTCAATAAACTTGTATCCATGATTTGAACTATTGATACATTATTAGTTCTTCTTCGCATTGTTGTTTTGCAATTTTTGAAAGCAATGTAGTAACCAACTCTTCCTAAACAATTGTAAACGACAAGCAACATAAAAGTTGTTTATTGAAATAGATGAGGTCGAAAAAGAAGGTATAGTTATAGCATCATAGTAGTGCAGTACACACTCAAACAGTGTAAATTGGATATGCACCTAACATTTTGCTTCTATTAAGCAAAAATATCCTAGAAGATCCTTCAAAACAATGAATTAGGACATAAGTGTCAAATTTCGTACAGTAAAAGATATTTAAAGTTGATTACGGATTTCAAATTAGTGGCTTGAAAATTTTTGCATTCTGATATCGTTATTAGGACTGTTTGTATCTCCCTTTCTTTCATACGCAGAAAAATTAAACCCCGGATAAAAAAGGGAGAGGGAAAAAATTTACCTGGCCATGAGCAAGGGCAGCAATGGTCATATACCAAGCAGTATAAGTGGTCATTCCCAGGCCAAGAAAGGACCAAATTCTATAGTTGTGAAAGGAAGGTATGAACACAGTTGTGGCACAACATGCCCCAAATATGTATGTCCATGTCCGTTTGTCTAAATGATCATTTACGTAGTATATGTTACTGCAATCAAATCCAAAAAAAAAAAATATTATAACCTCGAACTGAAGGGGTACACCAACAAAAGAATTGGCATCAATTTGTAAGGACAAATGTGGAAGAACAACTATTGTAATTTAACCTTGCACAAGCTATAAGCTGTATCACAGATCCAAAGAGCAAGAATGTGCAGTTGAAACCCAATCCAATTCCCTTCCAAAACGGCCCTAGCAGGCCATCTAGCACCTCAAACCACTGTTAACCAAAAAGTACAAGAATCAGAACATGAAGAAAAGGAATTTAAAACATAAGGTAGTGGTAAGGGAACATTTAATTAAGATAGAATCTTGCATCAGACGGTTTCATAACTAGACTTATTAGTTATTACCCTAATGTCTCATAATGTATTAGTGTGAGCTTGCTTTCGCCCTTAAGCAGTTACATTCCTAGGGTGATTTTTATAAATATAAATTACTTTTTTTAAGATATGCTCAATTTTATGTCAACATAAAGCCTAAATATTCAAAGAGTGATGAGAAAATTATAAGACAATCACTAACTTGTTAAACAACTTTTGAAACTCGGGCAAACATCACTAATCAATATTAGGCCTCGGTCAAAAAAAAGTAAACTTCTTACCTAAACGAGGATTTGACACAAGAATATTAGGCCTAAAAGTGTAGAAATGAAAAGATTTGTGTTTGACATTATCTTAAAAAACAAGTGAGAGCGATAGTGAGAGTGAGATGAGAGTGAAACCTCTCATTCAAATTTACCAAGGGCTGTTTAGATCTTGAATTCGCGAACAAAGTGGTCAAAAACTTTTAATTAAACAATCATTAGGAAATAAGCATGGGTTGTTTTTAGCATAATTGTCTAGGACAAAACTCGAATAATTCAGCAACAAAGCTTGAACTTGAATTTATGATTTGCCATGATCATGGCCCCACAAGTCTGTGCAACCAGGTAGTAGCAACTCTACCAAGTAGCAAAAAAGGACAGAAAAATGATAAAGAAAAACAAGGGAAGAACTTAAAAAAACCAGGAAATTTTCTGTTTAAGAATGCATTTAACAACAAAAGACCTTGTAGAGTGCTACCAACAAAGATTTTGAACTACTCTTTGTTGCTAGTAATAGTAAGAAAGCCATAATACTTGACATATTTTCTAACACAAGTTTGTAAGCACTAGTAAAACACTCCCAATAGCGCAAGGGCTAGACTTTTACTCCATTTCCGGGGTAACTGGGGTAAGATGTTAATTTTGAAATCGAATCCTAAGAATCGACTAAGAGATCCTAGTTTGTTATGTGTAATACAAGAGTTACCTCACAAGAAATTCAAATTAGCATAAAAGATTACAAAGTTTCACAAATTAGAGCAAATTTGGGTTTACATACAAAAAAAAAAAAGTAGAGTAGGAAAATATAGTATGAAAGAGACCTGAATAACATGGTTCTTGAAGCTGGCACCTTCTTTTTCTCGTCTACTACGATATTCAATATAGAGAACACTGATGAGATAAGCTGTCCAACTTCCAAGCACACCATAAAACACCTGCAGTATCAACCCTGATAACATCCCCATCTGTGAGAATGAATATGGCAGCGTCAACAGCACTTGAGCCACCTGCACTTCCATTTTTCACCTACTTGTTAAATACCATCACTCTTAAACCCCGTTTAGTAAAATAATTTGAAAAAAACAATACTTTTTTCGACAAATGATTTAGACGGGATTCGATCCCAGGTCTTGGATACCATCCCTCAACACTTTACCAACAAAAATAAGTTAGAAAATATGAGTACCTGATTGGAAGCACAACTGAACCAAGCATCATAAACAGAACCACCATGCCATAAAAAATTCTTGAAACTGAATTTCTGGTTCTCTTCATCAACTTCACCTCCTACATTTTCTCTCTCCTCAACACCACCGCCACCACCACCGTGAACAACTCCCTGATCATCATCAGTCTGACTCACCATGGCTGCTGCTTCCACTTGCTTCACCACCTCTGTCATTTCCGCTACTCACTCACTTCAAAACTCAAACTGTTCTTTTCCTCCTTAAAAGAAACAAAGTTCGTTCCCAGAATTCTCAAAAAGTAACCCCAAAAAAAAGAAGGAAATCAGTTACAGAAAGAGACAAATCTCACGGTCAACTTCTTTTTTTTCTGAAAAGGGAGGAAATGGGGGATTTACGTTTACGAAGAACAATTAAATTTGTAGAGGGTTATGTTCAACTACCCAACAATTATTCCCCAAAAGTAATTAAATGCCACTTTTAATTGTTCTTTTGAAAAGGAGAAAAAAAGAAAATGACATGAACAGAACAAACCCAAATGAAGAAGAATTATGGGTATGAACAACAAACTTCTTCGAATTTTAAGTAGTAGATGAGAGAGAAAGTGAGAAAGAGACAACACGAAGTGGACAAATTATCTGATTTTATGATGAAGAACTATTTTTTTTTTCAAAAGGAAATGAATAATTTAAAGAAGGGAAGAGAAGATTATCTCTGTAATTAAAGAGATTGGGGCTTGTTTGGCTGGGCAGGTGGAGAATTGGGAAACTGAAGCACTGAGAACTTCTCACTCTGGGTTTTAATTCTCAGTCACTGTCTATGTCTATAGTTTGAGACAGGGAGAAAGAGAGAGAAAGCGGCTTCAACAGAGGAAGGAGAAATAACTCATGCCTTTTTAACAGAAGAATTGGGGGAAATTTTACTCTCATTTTTTTTTGGTGGTGGGGTCTAGGGTGTTAATGAGACCACCTAGTTCATACGTTATTCGACCTCGATTGGAAATGAGTTCATTGTTCAACCAAGCTCGGCCGGAAAAACCAAAGTTTATCTCAAGTTGATTATGAGGGTGCCTTCTCCCTAAGGGTGAGTTTATCCCCAGACTCGCCTTTAATCTTCAGACTCTGTCACTTTAGTTTTTCACTAACTTTCTTATTATTCAGACTCACACAAAACTCACTCTATTTTTACACATTATTCTCAGACTCACCTCAGACTCACCTAACTCTTAAAATATTTGATGTATATATTTTTTTTGGTACATTTTCCAAATAATATTAAAACCATGTTTTCTTATATATAAACAAAGTAGACCAGATCAAAAGGTGGGCCGCTCGAGAACATAAAAATTTGTCCATTATGTCGGGGCGAGCCGGGCCAAGCTTCGGGCAAATTTTGTATGCCCAAAACCCGCTATTTCGGGCTAAAAATAGCGGGCTTTCGGGCCAATTTCGGACCGGGCCAAATTTATAACTAAAATTGTTGTTTTGCATTGTCCAAAGGCCGTATATTTTTTAAAAAAATTGGGTCGGGTCGGGCCTTCTTCCCAACACCCGGCAATTTTCGGATCGGGTCAGGTCGGGCCAGCGGGCTAAGCCCATGTTGATCGGCTCTAAAACAAAGTAATTTATAATTCGAGAAAAAAATGAAAAAAAAAACTTAATTTCGAAATTGACATATGTTCCGTACAAATTAGAAACAATAATACAACATCGTATTAAATTCAAAAGATCTAGAACATAAACTTAAAGGCAAATGAAACAAAATAATACATAAACCATCAATAATTTAGTTGGGTGAAATAAGATAAATTAAGTTTGATGATGTGGCATGATTTGATTGGAGAAATAAAAAATGTGGAGTCTTAAGTGAGTCTTGAGTGAGTCTTGGATTTTCAAACTCACTTCAAGACTTAGTGTAATCTTTTACCACATTATCCCAAGATTTAGGCTTGAGACTCAACTCAAGACTCCCTTCAAGACTAGGGATAAACTCACCCTAATTTATAAGGTTTGAACTTATTTATTTGAATTAATAAAAGCTTATTCGAATTTATAAAAACTTATCTGAATTTACAAGACTTTATTTTACTTATAGGAACTTATTAGAGTTTATAGGATCTTATAGGAACTTATACGACCTTATTGGACCTTATACAACCTTATAGGACCTTATATAACAAGACCTTGATTTAAAGTTCATTAGATTATACTAAACTTTTAACCATTCGAATATTGAAAATAATTATCCAAATTTTATAAAATCCAAATACGAGATCGACCGGTTTGTAAAAAAATTATTTGTGATTAACTCTTTAATAAATCTCTTTATACTCCGTGATTGAACTTTATCACGGATGAAAAACAACTACTATTTGATACTCCCTACAATTATTTCACAACTTACAAGTATAGTAAAAGAAGTTATTTTTTTTTTGAGGGAAAGACCAGGCGATCAAGGAATTATATTAAATCAAGTTCCACCATAGTTTGAATACTTTGTAGAAAATAATCATAAATAATGAAAATCGGTGATACACCCACCTGATAGTGTTGAACGACCAAGTACTCCGTATATTTCACATACCCAAGCTTAACAAGTACTCTTTATATTTCGATGTATTTAATATAACAACGCAAATAATCATAATATTACATACAAGTGTTTTATTATAGGAACTTATACGACATTATTGGAACTTATAGGACCTTACTGGAATTTATATGACATTATTGGAACTTATAGGACCTTACTTATCTGAACTTATAGGACCTGAAAATAAGGTCTTATATGTTGAAGAGAACAAGACCTGAAATTAAGTTTGGAGTCCGAGTCTTGGAATAATGTGCTAAAAAACTACATCGAATTTGAAAATGAGTTTGAAAGTCTTAAACTCACTTAATACTCTAACCAAATCAAATCATGACACGTAAAAATAGACATATACATAAAAATATTATTTTAAAAATAGGTGAGTCTGATGTGAGTTTGGGTATAATGTGTAAAAATATGGAGAGTCTTGTGTGAGTCTGAATAATGAAAAAGGTAGGAAAAAAATAGTGGAAATATGATGTGGCAGAGTCTGAAGATTGGTGAGTCTGAAAGATAAACTCACCTAAAGACCGAAATAAGTTTAGTCAGAAGAAAAAAAATTAATTTATTTCAGACATTTTCACACACAAATAAGTTTATTTCAGATATTTGCACTATGTAGAGTTGAAGAATCTAGTGTTAATATCTACGGAGTACTACGTGTTGTTCCTTTATGGTGCTCCTATAGTTGAAGATAGACCTTTAATTTGGAGCCAGGTGTTAGATTTACTTCGTTTGTAACCCAAAATGTATTTTGCTAGGGGACTTTAATCAAATTGAGACTCTTAGTGATAAGTTGGGAGGGTCGAATTTCATTCGTGGGTGGGACAATTTTGTTAACTGCAGATTAAATAGTCAGCTTCTTGATGTTCCTTTCTCTGGACCAAGGTTTACTTGGACTAATAAGAGAGATGAGTTGGCTTTAATTTTGGAAAGGCTTGGTCAAGGGTATATGTCTAATGAGTGGTTCTTGACTTTTCCTGATAGTAAAATTTTAAACCTACCTTTTGTAGCTTAGGATCATGCCGCAATTATTTTTTCAAATGATTACATTTGAGGAAAAATATACTATACCAAATTGAAAATTGGTGTCTTCAATTTGTGGAGGTGTGTGACTTGATCAATAAAATTTGGAGAATACCATTCCAAGGTTCGCCTTTGTATGTGTTGTCTAGGCATTTAGTGTCGATTCGAATTAAAAATTAAGTGATGGTGTCTGCTTAATAAGAAATCATGGGGGGTTAATTGGAGGAAAATGAATGAAAATCTCTCAAATGAGGGTTCCTTGGTGGGAAATTTAAGTGAGGATAAGGTTTATAAAAGTTGATCAAGCATTTTCATAGGCTTCCTTACAGGTTAAATTCTGAAAAAAATGACTTAAAGAACGTTGGGTAAAGGATGGAGATATTTCGACCTCGTTGATGTATACTGAGGTCAAGGTGAGGCAGAAAAAGAATGAGATCCTTACTCTCAAGAATCAACAAGGTGATTGGGTTGAGGGGCAAGATCAGGTTAAGGGTCTTTTGGTAGAGTCTTTAAAAGACAATTTTCATTCGAATGATGTAATTGTTCACAATGATGACCTCGACATGGTTATTCGAGAGTTAGGTCTTCCTCAAATCACACAGGCGCATTCTACTATGCTTGGCAGACCTTTTACGGATGGAGATATAAGGTCTGCCATGTTCGCTATAGGAAACTCTAAATCCCCAAGTCCAGACGGTTTTACAAAGCCTTTTTTCAAAATCCATTGGGATAAGGTAGGGAGATTTGTCTGTGAAGCAGTTATGAGCTTCTTTACTTCTAGTTATCTATTGAAAGAATGGAACCATTCCATTTTGGTTATGATTCCAAAAGAAAAGATCTTCTAGAAGAAGTGGGTCATTTGAGACCGATCAGCCTTTGCAATACAATCTATAAATGTGCTTCTAAATGTATAGTTACAAGAATGAAGTCCATCCTTCCTTCTATAATTTCTTCGGCACAACACTCTTTCATCTCGGGAAGATTCATGACAGATACTCCCCCCCCCCCCCGTCCCAGATTACATGTTATACTTTCCTTTTTTGTCTGTCCCATATTAGTTGTTACACTTCTAAATTAGGAGTGACCCCACAATTATTATATTGTCTCTCTCTTCCCACTAATTTTTTTTTGTCCCCACACCCTCTCTCATTCAATTAAAATAATACCCACCAACTCCTATCACATATACTTTTCAATAAAATAACAATTGATAACCAAACAACCACTTATCACCTAAAATTTTGTGCAAAGGTAAGTGTAACTAGTAATTTGGGACGGAGGGAGTAATATTATGGTCAATCATGAGATTATTGATAAGATCAATCATCGTTGGAAAGGTTTTGGATACCTTGCGACGGTTTAGATCGATATGAGCAAAGCGTATGATAGGGTTCATTGGATATTTCTCATGAAAGTTTTAAGAGCTTATGGTTTTCCTTGCCAGTGGATCCATTTGATACATCAATGTATTTCAACAGTTTCTTACAAAGTGCTCATCAAAGGAGACACGTTGGAACAGTTTAAACCAAATTGTGGTATACAACAGGAGATCCTTTGTCTCCGTTTTTGTTTATGTTCTGCATGGACATTCTGTCTCGTATGATACAAATTGTAAATGATCTTAAACTATTTCGAGGGATTAATATTACAAGGGGGTTCCCTCAGGTGTCCCACCCGTTCTTTGCTGATGATGCTCTTTTATTTTTGAAAGCTACAGAGGCAAGTTGTATTCAGGTTAAAAATAGCATTGGTAGGGTTTGTGCAATTTCAAGCCAGCAGCTAAATCTGCAGAAATCTCATTTCAAAGTTAGCCCAAACACACCTCTATAGATGAGGCAAAAATTCAAAAGTACGTTTCATATGGAGTTAGTACCTTCTTTGTCAACTCATTTGGGAGTTCCAATTGATTTGGTAAGTCCTAAGAACTCAAATTTCCAATCCATTGTTGACAAGATTCCAACTAAGATTAATTCCTAGAATTCAATTCCTCTATCTCAATCTCATAAGCTAATCTTAAGAAACACAGTCCTCATTGCTATAGCTAGCTTCTCATGTTCTATTCTGCATGGAGGTTCCAGGGTCGATTGTGTCTAAAGTAGATTCTATGTTAGCAAAAGTATTCTGGGCCAATAAAGGAAGTTCAGGAATGCACTGGGTTGACAAAAATACAATTCAACTTCCTAAGGCTTGGGAGGATTAGGAATAAGGGGAATGACTTCCTTGAACAAGGCTCTTTAATGAAACAAGCTTGGTATTTGTTTAATAATCCACAATGCATGTTAGCAGGGGTTTGTGGGAGGAAATTCCCATTCCTTTACAAATAGGGTTACCTATCAAGGTTTAAGGGGAAAAAAATTCTTGGGGTATGCGAGGACTTTGCAGGGCTAGTAATTTACTCCTTACAGGGTGTGATTGAAAAATTGGTAACGGTGGTCGAAGTGTGGCAGGGAAGGATATATGGTTTATAGGGAAGATTCTAGTGTTTAATTCAGAAATTTTTCTTCGAAATGCCAGGAACTGGAAGGTTAGGTATTTTATTTTACCTTCAAGTTCTGGTTGGAATCATGCTAGGGTCAAAGCCAGTTTCGACATTGATGATGCTCGTCGAATTGTGGGTATGTAACTTCTTTCTCTGGATCGTGGAGATTTCCTGCACCGTAGTTATCACAAGTCTGGTAAGTTTACTGTTAAATCTGCTTATGCAATGTTAACGAATAAAGATTTGACCATCAGCTACAATAGAGCTCCGTCAGATTTCTATAAGAATCGCTGGTCTCTTAAGATTCCACCAAAATGGATGTTATTTATCGGGAAGCTTCTCCATAATAGAACTGCGACGAAATTCAACCTACATTCTAGAGGAACCCGAGTGGAGGCTGATTGTGATTTCTGTACGAATGGAGAGGCGAATATTCAGCACATTTTTCGTTTTTGCACGATAGTGAAACAGGTTTGGAGGGATGGATTAATTGCAATCCATTCAGAAATCAATGAAACTATTTTCTTCACGGATTGGTTTCTATTATATATCCGGATATATCAACATCAGGATGGGAAAACAGTGTCAGGAGTATCTATTTCATTAGTACTTTATGGGCACTTTGGTTGTCAAGAAATAATCGAGTTTTCAGAAATTAGGTTACAACAATGGCTTCCGTGTTTGCTTTGCTCAATGATGTTCTGGACAAGCATGAGGTTTTTAATTATTGGCAACAGCGGTACTTTGTTGCAGTTTCTTCATCCACCGGAAATTGAGCCACATATTCCACCAGATTTTTTCAGAGCTATTTTCAACCCAACTGCCATCGAGGGTTCAACATCGAACATTCAGGTGGATGTTTCTTGGCATAAGAACAACCACAATGCTGGTATGGGGGAATAGCCTAAGGACTGACATATTAGTAATGGGTGGGGCTTACTCAGGAACCACGAAAACTCCTTTACAAGCTAAGGCTTTGGCCTGCCTGCGCTATGGTATGAAATGGGCTCGACAGGAAAGTATGGAGAATGTTACAATTCTTATTGATTCCTAGCAATGGGTACAAATGCTTGTAAAGGAGAATTTCCAAGACATGCAGATTCGTTGGACCCTAGAAGAAATCAAGACCCTAGGTAAGGTAATCTCTTGGTGCAGTGTCCTCAAGGTGGACCGGGAACGGGTGGATCGAGCTCATGATCTCACAACTAGAGCTTCCCGAGATTTAATTTGCTTTTCTAATTAAAGTCAAACATGTTGCATATATTGAGAAATGAAATAATATTTATTCAAGACTCGATGGTAATTAGTACTCACTCCGTCCCATTTTATAGTCATGTATTCTGTTTCGGGCGTCCCAAAATTATAGTCTTATTTCTATTTTTGAACAATAAGTTTTCCACTTTTCCATGTACTATACTAACTAAAGATGTTAAAAACACAACAAAACAAAAACATGTACTTCGTATTATATTACAATTTCCCATGTACTACTTCGTATGTTACAATTCCTCATGTACTATATTTCACTTTTCAATGTACTATATTCCTCATTTCCATACAAATGAATTACCATTTACCAATGTACTGTATTCCTCTTTTCAATGTATTATATTCTACTTTTGTTAAATCCTGTGAAAATGGTCAAATGAGACTATAAAAATGGGACGGATTGATACTCCTTAAAATGATTAATCATGCTAGTAGTTCCGGCTCAAAGAAATCGTCGTTTTGGACGTGTCTCTTTCAACGAATCCGAAGTTGAACCTTAGAAAATTTTGGACAATGTGGGCTGTGAACTTCTTTTCCCGGAGAAGAAGTTGTCTTGGACCATCGCAAGGAAAGCTATAACCAAAATCCTTTTCGAATTCTTTCATGGTCCAAGGAAAACTTCCACGATTTCATCTATATCGAATCTTAATATCAGAGTTTTGTTACGAGTTCAACCCTGTTAGTGCTCTCAGAAACGGTTACAAGTAATATCTAGACTTGAGGGGTAAGGAGCGGGAATGGCACAGGCCTTACAATGACAAAAGTGACAATGTTTTACCTTTTTATTTTAGTTTCATATTCGTAGTAGGAGCTTTTGGTTGAAATAGAAATTTAATTCCCATAAAAAGTGGTAATTCAAGGGAAATTACTTTCCAGCTTGTTAAATTTCTAGGGATTTCCTTAAATTATTTGGTTGACAACATGGATAAATTTCCATGAACTTCCACTTCCCCTATTTTTAAATGTCAATCAAACAACCCCTAGATAGACAAATTATCTTACGAGTACAAAGTACTTTTTAAAAAAATAAAAAGCTCTACCATTTATAGTAGTAAACGAGCATACCATAGTCACACGAGGAAGTCCAAATACATGCCTGGCATGTATTTGCAAAAACATGCCAACCCCAAATAAAAAAGTAAATGTAAATGTTAAATATTTTTGGGGGGAAATGTATAACGGAATTGTAAATTTGTAAAACGGGGTGGTGATTTGACATTGCTGAGTTGGTATTGGTATTACAAAAATGGTACTAAACTTTTTTAAATGAAATTCATTTTCCTTAAATGGTACTCGTTTTGTACTAAATTTTATAAAGTGGTATTAATATCACAAAAATGGTGCTAAATATTTTAAAATGGTATTCATATTACAAAATTGGTACTCAATTTTTCTATATGGGATCCAAGTTGGCAAACGGAGTTGACTATTCAACAATTTCAAAATGGGTGGGAAATTACAAACAAGCCCATGGCATGTATATCATAATACATGCCTGGCTGCGATTTTGACGCCCTCTAGTTACACCATCCTCCTTCTATCCAATTGAGAGTATAGTTTGACAATATAGTACGTGTAAAATTCCAATAACGCATAGTTTACGAGGCGCATATATGTACAATTAAACTCCGACACATAAGATTACGACAAGTAAATATTGTCGCAACTTGCGACATTTATCATCACCTTATCGATTGAATTAAATTGTGACAATTAACAAACAAAGATTTAATTTCCCATCCAACAAATTTATTACACTCCGTAAAATGTTTGGGAAAAGAAGTGTAAAGTGGGATATTTTGTAAAACAATACTTCATAAATAAAAAGTGATAGAGATTGACAGATTGTAAGAATCCCTCTCACAAGTGACAATGGGCGTGAATGCATAGAAAACCGTGGGAGTTGCAGTTGGGGGTGTTGACAGCCTGACAGCCACCAATAGAAGGCGGCCTGCAAGTTTTAAAGAAAAGCCTACTACAACTCTACAACTCTACAAGTAGAACCGTAGCCTACAAGGGAGTAATTAAGATGTTGTTGGTGTTTGGCTTTCATTACACACTGGACTGGAGTACTGGAGAAGTCATTCATTTACATTTTACACTCTCTATCAACATATCTTCTTCAATGCCCATTCCTTTACATGTCCGTATTTATTTTACCATTCATAATCTCTCACCAGCACTTGTACTTCTTGTCTATGCTACCGAGTAACGATAATGTATTTGCCTAATGTTTAAAATTTAACGTATGTATATAATGTATGGAGTTACTGGAGTATTGTCACAATTTCGAATCCCCAATTTTCCTCGATTGTAAATTTGTATTCTCTTTTTGGCTATTTCGCACTAAATAAATGTACTAACATTGTAGCACACTATGATATGATAGTGTTTAGTCTCTTTTCATTTGGGAGACGGGGGTAGGGTTTGTATAATTGTATACTCCCTCCGTCCCGGAATACTTGACCTGTTTTCCTTATCGGGTCGTCCCTTAATACTTGACCTGTTTCTAAAAATGGAAATATTCTAACAATATTATATTATTTCTCACTCTACCCTTATTAACCTACCTACCCCATACTCCATACAAAAAATAATTAAAAATTCAACCCCTACTCTCCCCCAACCCCACCTCTTAACACATTTCCCACTAACTACATTAAAATAATACCCCACTATCAACTACTACCTATTAAATTAAATAAGTCAATTCAAGTCTCTTAAACTCTGTGCCGGTCAAACCGGCACTACAAGAAAGCGCTTGATTACCAACTGCTTTTACCGACCGCCATAAAATTAGTCAGTAAAAAAATAATTAGCGACCGGAAAAAAACCAGTCGGTAATTTACCGACCGAAAATTGAGCGGTCGCTAAATTTTAAGTTTACCCACCGCTTTTAAAGCAGTCGGTAATTTATCGACTGCTTTTTCTTGTATTCCGACTAAAGAGCGGTTGGTAAAAATCCGACTATTTCCAAAACTCATTCAAAATTTTAATTACCGCCTATTTAATATCTCCAACCATATAAGCGGTCGGTAATTTTTTAAAGGAAAAAAAAAGAGGTTTGAGTACTTTGCGACCAACTTTCATTCAGATCTACATTTCAAAATAATTAAAAAAAAAACGACCTCCCACCTGCTGGGCGATTTGGGCTGCCGGCGACGAACCCTTCCCAGCCCAGTCGACGCACCTCCCAGCCCAGTCGACGCACCTGTCGGCGACGCACCTCTCACCCGCCGGCGACGCAGTCCAGTCGCACCTTCCCAGCCCAGTCGACGCCTTCCCTGCCCAGTCGCACTTCCAACAACCCGCCACAGCCCAGTCGCACCTTCCCGGCGACGCACCTCCCACCTGCCGGCGACGCATCTCCCACCTTCCGGCGACGAACCTACCACTACGGTCGACGAAACTAAATCTGAGCAACCCTAAAATCTGGTGAGTTGTATTTTTGTTAAATCTGTATTGAATATTGATAGATTATATTTGTATATTATTCTCCATGAAAGAGAATAATGGTTTGAATGGTTGAGGATTCTGATTGATAATAAGACAATATATACAAATGTACGGTGCCACAATTATGGCTACAATTTAGGAGTGTAAATCAATCAGATCAATTAGCTTGATTACGTAAATATTTACTAGCTATAAATATAAGATTATATATGACTAATTATGTTATGGAGAATAATATACAAATATAATCTATCAAATATCATGTTTTCTATGGTTAATAAGATTTGGATTTCGATGTGATAAAGCATAGCCCTGAATTTTATGTTAACTTTTTTTTTTGACAAGCAAGAGAGATAAATTTTATAGCTCAAACAAACTAGTTTACAACCTAGACAGGAACAAGCTCACAGGAACAACCTCTAAGGCTAGCCCTGAAGAAACAACATATTGAACACACTGAATCTAAAAAGACTAGACATGCTTATGCTTGATGCTTGATGTCAGATTTCAGAGCATGTAACAAAGTTGAAGCCATGGGATCAGTTTGTTCCCACACAACATAATTCCACCCAACCATCTATTTGCCGATCACGTAGAAAAATAAATCGCATTGGACTGTAACTCACCTTTCCGTAAACTACCAACTACAATTCATTCATATGAGAAACAACGAATAATTTAGAGAATGAATTTGAGTAGTAAGTAAGTGTATTGAATAAATTTGTGCATGTTTAGGTGTTTATTGTAAATGCATTTTATTATTTATATTTGATTTTTATCCTTATTGGCTTGTGTTTAAGTAATTATTGATCTTTATATAAATTATAAGTAAATTATTGAACTTTATATAATTTATAAGTGCGTTTGAATAAATTATTGATCTTTATATCATTAATAAATTATTTAACTTTATATCATTAATAAGTATTGATTTTTATATAATTAATAAAATCAATTATTTGATTGTTTATTTAGAAAACTTCGAGCGGTAGTTAGACTACATAGTAGGTTTAGTAACATGATTAGTGTGAGATGTGTAGAGATTGGTTAGTAACATGTTTTTTGTGAGATGTGTAGAATTTGGTATCATGAAAAGAAGAGAGCGTAGTTGGATGTATGATAGACTCGACGGGCGCAATCTTAAGCCCGACTTTCTCAAGGGGGTTGGAGAGTTCATTGAGTTTTGCAAAGAGCATCCAACATGCAATGATGGTGACAAAATAAGATGCCCATGCCCCTTGTGTGATAACAGGCGTTTTCATGATACTGAAACAGTTAGAGTACATTTGTACAAGAAGGGGTTTGTTCGTAATTACTATCAATGGATATGTCAAGGGGAAAGCTTAGTAGAGTCCTCGCGTGTTCAGCCAAATCAATATCGGGATATGGTTATTGATGCTCTTGGAAATAATCAAGAGCATTTGGTGAATGAAGAGGGTAATTCAGTTGAAGAAGAACCAAATGATGAAGCTAAGAAGTTTATAGACCTTCTAAAGGCAGCTGGAGATCCATTATATGAAGGGAGCAAACTCTCTGTGTTGGAGATGGCATCAAGAATTGCAAGTTTGAAATGTGAATTCAACTTACAACACAGGTGTGTGGATGGGTTTGCATCTTTGATGAATGATGCGATTCCAAATAACAACCAAATGGGTAGAACTTTCAATAGCACAAAGAAGGTTCTTGAGGGCTTGGAACTTCCTCATGAGAGGATCCACACATGCCCTAAAGGTTGTTTGCTCTTCCGGAAAGGCGATGCACAGTTAGATAAATGTAGAGTATGCGGAAGTGATCGGTATAAGAAGACTGCAAAGGGTAAGCTTATTCCAGCAAAAGTTCTAATCTATTTTCCAATCACACCGAGGTTGCAAAGGTTGTATTCTACCAAGAACATTTCGGAGGATATGACTTGGCATGCCAAGAATCCCCGAGTTCAAAACACCTTCGCACATCCTAGTGATAGTCAAGCGTGGAAGCACTTGGATACAACCTTTCCTAATTTCGCATCAGAGCCACGAAATGTCAGGCTTGGTTTGTGCACGGATGGATTTGCCCCCCATGGTAAATTTGGATCCCAATATTCATGTTGGCCAGTTATTCTTACACCATACAACTTGCCTCCATCGATGTGTATGAAAAGACCATTCATGTTCCTTTCTTTGCTCGTTCCCGGTCCTAAAAATCCTAAAGGAAACTTGGATGTGTACATGCAACCACTCATTGAAGAGTTGAAACAGTTATGGGAGGTTGGGGCTATGACTTATGACATCTCAAGCAAGCAAAATTTCAACCTCCGCGCAGCTCTTTTGTGGACTATTAGTGATTTTCCTGCATATGGCATGCTATCTGGATGGTCCACTGCCGGAAAGAAGGCTTGCCCTTATTGTATGGATAAAAGCAAGGCATTTTGGCTTGAACATGGAGGTAAAGTTTCATGGTTTGATTGCCATCGACAATTCCTTCCACATGATCACCCTTTTCGAAAGAATAAAACAGCTTTCTGCAAAAACAAAGTTGAAAATGGCATGGGTCCGCATATAATGTGTGGAGAAGAATTGTGGCAATGTGTGAAGGACTTGCCTAAAGCAACTGATGGTCCTGAAGCTCTTAAGAAGTTGAAGAGTGCCAAAAAGGGTTGGTTCAAACAAAGTATTCTATGGGAACTCCCATATTGGAAGGATTTGCTTCTTCGTCACAACTTGGATGTCATGCACATTGAAAAGAACTTTTTTGACCAACTCATAAACACTGTGATGGATGTGAAAGGCAGCACCTCGGACACCACTAGTACAAGGAAAGATATGGCTAAGTATTGTAAACGTCGGCAGTTAGAGCTTGGAAATGGAAATCAAACCATGCCCAAAGCACCCTTTGCACTTGACAAGGCTCAAAAGAAGGTGTTATGTGAATGGGTTCGAGACTTGAAATTCCCGGATGCTTATGCTTCAAACTTGAGCAGGTGTGTTAATCTTCAATCATGCAAGCTGTATGGAATGAAGAGCCACGATTGTCATGTCTTCATGGAGAGGTTACTTCCGGTTGCTTTGAAGGAGTTGCTTCCCTTGCATGTTTGGAAGGCAATTACAGAGATTAGTCAATTCTTCCGAGACTTATGCGCCCCCACTATCAAAGCGAGTGACATAGATCGCTTGGATAAGAATATAGCTGAGATCTTGTGCAAGCTAGAGAAGATTTTTCCACCTGCATTTTTCAACTCAATGGAACACTTGCCAGTTCATCTTCCACATGAGGCAAAGGTTGGTGGTCCCGTCCAGTACAGGTGGATGTACCCATTTGAAAGGTAATCAAAATAATACAAATTAGCGTAAATAAATTATTACTTTAAATATCTTATATGTTTACTAGTAACTATTAAATCAAACTTACATAATTTATAGGTTTCTTAACCATTTGAAGCGTAAGGTTGGAAATAAGGCACGTGTAGAAGGCTCCATATGCAATGCTTACCTAATGGAGGAGATTTCGAACTTTTGTTCCCACTATTTTCAACCTGAGGTTGACACCAAAGCAAGGGATCTAGGAAGAAATGTCCATTCGGTTGTTGAGAACCAACAAGACGTTAATATCCCCGAGATGTTCAGGGTTGATTGTGGTCGTGCACCTACTAAAGGCCGTTTGCGCTTCTTGCAAGACATGGAGTATGATCGAGTACATCTTTATGTGCTTGCAAACAGTGGTATCTTAGGTGAATATGAAAGGTAAAAAACTATAATTTAATTATTGTAAACTCTTCTAACGACGTATTTAACCTTTATTTCCTTAATTACCATAGGAAATTTGAGGAGCACATTCTCCAAACTCAACCTCACATAGTAATGGAGGATATTTGGAGTAAATGCGAAGCCCAGTTCCCTGAATGGTTTAAATCACATGTGAGATTAATTGTATTTTGCTTTTATTCATAAACAATATTACTTACACTAGTCATTGAAAGGGAAAAAAAATTACTAACTAATTCTACGAATTAGGTTCTCCGGTCTTTGAGTCCTAATGATGTGACACGGGCGCTTGCGATGGGCCCCTCTAGACAAGTAAGGACATGGAGCCGGTTCTATGCGAATGGATATAATTTTCAAACTCATGACTACGGCAAACACAAGTCAACTATGAATTATGGAGTGTGTGTACAAAGTCCTGATGAAGTTGACTACTTTGGCATTTTGGAGGAGGTGGTTGTGAAGGAAATAATGCCCTTGGTCCAAGTATGCATTCTATGTTAAGTCTAATAAATGCGGTTCAGTATTAATTAACAAGTTAATAATTCAGTGAGATCAAGTGAGCTGAATGCCTAGCTAGAGGCCGCTTCAGTTCAAGTGGAATTAATGATATTAATCCACAGCTTACTCTTGACTGAACCCGTAGGGTCACACAAATAGTACGTAAACGGATCAAGTATTTAATGGCATTAAATACTCCATCTATGAATATTCGGAACCGACGGATCTTGGTTTCAGTGGGAGCTAAGATCGTCACAGGCAAGAAATGAATACTCCGGAAACGATGATATTGCCGGAAACGGAAATATGGATCGTATCGGAAATATGAATATTGTCCAAGTCGTAGATGTTGCCGGAAACGGAAACATGGTACGTATCGGAAAATATTGTTGGAAATGGAAATATTACCAGAATCGGAAATATTGCCGGAAACGGAAATATTGTCAGAATCGGAAATATTACCGGAATCGGAAAATAATTCCGGAAACGGAAATATTAAATATTTGTTCGAAACGGAAATTAATTCCGGAATCGGAAATATTGAATATTGTTCGTATCGGAAATAGATTCCGGAAATGGAATTTTAATCGGAAGCGTATCGTACGAATTAGCATCGGACGAGGCCTGCCGGACGAAGGCCCAGCACGAAGCCAGGCCATCGCCCAGCAAGCACGCACGCCACAGCCCAGCGCGCACAAGGCCACGCATGCGTGGGCCGCGCTGCGTGGGCTGCTGCTCGCATGCGTGGGCAGCCCTTGTGGCTGCCGTGTGTGTGTGAGTTTGAGCTCATGCGAGATTCCTGAATCTGCAAGAGTCAGTGTATGATTAAATGTCTATTCCTATTGGATAAATTGATTAAGTAGAATTCATGTAGAATTCTAATTCCAATTAATTCGCATCCTACTAGGATTACGATTCCTTTTCCATAACTCTATAAATAAAGGCCTAGGGGTCATAATTTATACACAAGTTTCAAAGTATTCAAAAGTGAGTTTTTTGAGAGAAAATTCAAACACCCATCTTGCCCCAAAAGTGCCGAATTTTCTGAGTACCTTAAGGGCGATTCTAGTTGGTCAATCTTAAGGCGGATCCGGACGTGCTGTGGACTTTCTACGGAGGGACGACACTTGGAGTCCTAAAAGACTTGTTCTTGTTCGGTTCGGGCGCAGCTAGGGAAGGCACGCAACAAAGAGTATGCATCTAAACTATGCTAAATGATTATGTGTAAATAATATGTTTCCTGGGTTAATGGTTGTTTCCGCATGATCTATGTAATGTCATATGTATCATAACCTAACAGCCCCTTATTATTTTCATAATCTAAATTGCATGAACATGGTTAAATATTACAAATTTGCAAGAATTAAAAGGGGTGATTAATTTTCGTAATTGTTAATTAGTTGCAAATTGCGTTTATTTAATTATACGTACGCAGTTTTTCGGCAGTTTCTTCATTACTCATCCGAATTGAGTGATTTTTGTGTCAATTCCGCATGTAAAAGGCATTCTAAAATTTTGACAAAAATAGTATTTTTCTGCCGAACCCAGAATTCTCAAATTCGAAGCCTAACTATGACTTTTCGAAGGTTTTAGTTTTTCGAATGCAAAATTTCGTAAATTTAAGATGTTAAATTAAATATTTGCGATTCTTGTTGATAAATCTTGAATTTTTGATTGACCTACTGCATATGTTTAACAAGTTTGAATGCCTAGTCTTGTTAATTATGCAATCTAATTTGTAATTATGATTAATTTGTTGAAAATTAGAATAATTTAGAATTAATTTGATTTTCATAATTAATTGTAATTTAATTAGAAACCTATGATTAAAAACCACCATAAAAATTGTAAATTTACGATAAATTTTAAATTTTTATGACCTAGACTTGAATCCATATCAATCGGAAATCAATTGGATAATAAATTTTCGATTTTTCGCCCTAAAATTATGAAATTAATATTATTTATTAATTTGTCATTAATTTTAAATATAAATTTTAAATTTTATGCGATTCGTTCAAATAACTTGCACGCACGAAGCAATGGACGCTTCGTGTTACCCTTAAGGGGTGTTGTATAATGCGGGCATGCGACGACGAGCAAGGGAGCTCGTCGCCCGTGCGGCACGAATGCAATGAGCAAGGCCGTAGTGCACGAGCACAAGGCAGCAACCCTGCCTTGTGTCGTGTGCCACGAGCAATGAACGTATGGGCATGGGCGAGGGGCGAGCCAAGGCAGTCGCGTGTGGGCAGCAAGCGAGCTGCGCCACAGCGCGCGCTGCCTCGCACAACAGCGCGCAGCCTCGTGCGCAGCGAGCGCAAGCTCGCGTGCCACGAGCGCTGCGCCCAGCATCACTCGCGCGCACCAGCGAGCGATCTCGCGCGCCAGCGCGCGATCTCGCGCGCCAGCGAGCGATGCAGCGCCCCAGCGAGCGATGGCTCGCGCGCACCAGCGAGCGATCTCGCGCACCGGCGAGCGCGGTAACGCGCGCGCGCTGCGAGCGATAGCTCGCGTGCGGTGGGCGCTGTGCGGAGGCTTGCGTATGGGACAGCAGCAGCTATGCAACGAGCGCATGGGCTGCGCGCACATGGCCAGCAATGGCTGTGTGCGTACAGCCCATGGGCGTGCAACGCGTAGGGTGTTTGCGTTACGATTAGATCGTTTTGAATGTTTAATTTGAAAATTTCAGTTCACGTAATTTTTAATTGATTTTAAAATTAATAATTTGAATTAATTTCTTGGATTTTAATTTTGAATATTATAATTATAATAAATGGCATTTATTCTAATTATTTTACTAAAATTAAAATCATAAATTAATTTAAATGTGACTGAAATTAAAATTAAATTTTTGGATTCAATTATAAATTTATATGAGCTTTAAATTTTAATTAAATTTGTATGTTTCCGGTTAGACTAGAAATACAATTTTATGTTTAAAATTAGTAAAGCATATGAATTTATTGGTTTGAGTGGGAGCGCTTTTTAGTCATAAACTCTTGATTAGGTCTACAAATCCTTAAGGTTAAAACAACTCGATTAGAATTAATAAGGACTGAATAATTGGTAGATTATTGGTGCCCTTGATTAATTGCTGCAAATGTTTACGTGATGCATAATGTGTTTAACTAACCAGCTATGTGGGCCATTCATGATAATGAATGGGTGAATGGTATATATTGTATATGTACTGTTTTGCAGGTTATGAAGTGACTAGTATGGCCCAAATAGGATAGAAAATATGGTCTGCGTACCATTAATTTGAATGTAATTGGTCTAAAGTACCAAAGTTGTTTTTCAATTCAAATATGGTCTGCGTACCATCAAATAGTTGTAATTAGTTATAACTTATCCTATTTGAAGAAAATGGTGCCTCCCACGGAGATTTTCAAGACGGACTTTGAAGTCAAAGCTTCAAGATGAAGTCGGGCCATACTAGATCACAAATATCTTATGCATGTTTTAAGTTATTTATTGCTTTAAATATGTCTTAAAATGCATGAGATCAAAAGCTTGATTATGTTGCATGATTAAGGATTTTAGTTCACTTAAAATCTAACCAACATAGTAAGAGCCTTAAGTTCCAAACTTAAAAAAATTGAGTTAAAAGGTGCCATGCCAAAATATACACTTGCTTGGATATCCTTTACATCAATCTAGTAATAGTTTTCGCTCAGCGAGGTGTTACTTATTGGTCCTAAAGGGGCAAGGTACACAAATAATTGTGAGTACATGTTAGTTTTGGTGAAACTCAACGATATAAGTAAGGAGTCCTTTTATGTCGTGGCAAAATCGATAGGTTTACCTAACAAGTTCTTAGACGTACCTATCAACCAAGAATAGTTTCTAGACTATTAGCAAAAGGCTTTTGCTTACCTAAGATGTTCTAGGATTAAGTCGACAAACTGTGCTTAGTTCTTCAATGATTTTAGGATCTTGGAATCATTTTATTCACACCTGCCGGAACAATAAATTCGAATAAAATGCTAATAACTTGTTTGAATTGCATGGTTGCTTTAATTTCAAGTTATTATTCATGATAAATGTTTAGACTTTGCATGCTTCAATGTATGTTTTAATTATTGTTTATAATTAAATATCTTGCACTGCAATAAATCCTTTTAGAAAGGTAACAGTAAATTTCCTCGATTGGTAGTGAATCCAAGAACGATTCACGGAAAAGAGAGAAAGTGAGCAATTTAAAATGTACGTTTCTTATATCGACTTTTATGGTTGTTTTCGAATATCAAAATCGAATGGCAAACCAATTGGTGCTTGTGAATTCAAAATACACTGTAGTTTTGAGATCATAAAGCATTGAGCTTAAACGCTCAGCTTTACCAATGGTTAACAACCTAATATCTTTGTCCATTTAATTCTCGAATGAGTCTAGTCCCTAGACATTCGAATAGATCGATACTTAGAGAACTTTAGAAGCTTCTGGTAAGATCATCTAGTTGAAACAAATATTCAACATAAATTAAAATGGTAAAGAACCTTGTTGGTGACATTGGACATGTCTAACAAAGTATAAAAGTCAACACTAAAGAATTCAATTCTTAAGACTATAAGAAAGGGTACAAGAAATAGGAAAACAAGGAACAAATGAAAGGAACTTACGATTCCGTTTCTACCTATAAGTTTATGTTTAAAGAGAAGTGACCTAGCAATCAAACTTCCTTGGTATCATATACCGCTTGAGGTTCTTACTTCGGTAATAACTCAAACAATGGAAGCTAGGATACACTAATGACCTACAAGTGGGAAATGAAGCATGGCAATGCTACATTAGTTGTAGGGTCATCTAGTTTGTTTTAAGTCCTTTCAAAGGCTGGAACTTAATGGCTATTTTGTTCCATAATCAGCATACCTAAATTTCTGCTTCAAACACAGAAAGACTCACATTCAGAAGAACAAAAACAATGCTTGTTTGTTTGTTTATTTGAATGAAATGGTCAATTACAGGTTGAGTTAATATGCTTGATTAAAACAAACAACTCTTTAAAGAACTTTACTAGGTTCAAATCAAACCCTTGATTTGAGTTCCATTCATCTTTGGCATTGTTGCTTAGACCATATCAACAAGTTAACATTCACAAACTCTATTTTGATGGACTTTTTGAAAGTTGGTTGGTTTCTAGATCAACTTAAGACAAGCAAGTCTTACTTGTTGAAAGTAACAAAGAATATGAACTATTGTTAGAACGCCTAGACGATAGAGTTCAAAGCTAAAGAAAGGTTTTATGACTTTATTATTTCACATGGATTTGAGTGAATATAGGTTTATTTACTCAAATGTGATATAAGTTGAATCTGTTTGGCTAGTTCAAAGATTCAGAAGTATAAAATCCACTTGGCAAGAAATCATAAAGATCTAGGTTAGATCATGTTGATGATTACTTGAGACCAAATATGATCATCAATGATTGTGTGTTGTAATTTCACAATCTAGGTCCATAAGATATGGCATATCTAAGTTGGAATGATCGAAGTCGATTAGTACTTGATTCGATCAATGATGAATCATAAAGACTTTTCCTATAATTTCTAAAACAAAATGCTCAACTACCACCAAACTAAACCAAATTCGTCAAAGCTATTGAAAAGTAATTTCAGAATAACTTTTCATAAAATATATCTAGAGAGTTGCAAAACTCAGTGGGAGCTTAGTGTTTGTCATTCGACAAACTAAGGCCCAAGTATAGATATATGTTTCATTGTGATTTATTCAAATGAGACACAAGGGTATTGTTTCTACCACGAATTTTTGAGAACATAATGTTTGTTTGCTCGAAATAATGTCCTTTTAGAGATTCGTTTCCAAAATGACAAGTGGGAGAAAATAGACCTCGAAAGTCTTCGAGACGAACAACAAACATAAACGGACTTTACAAGTGGCTTTAAAGAATAGACATCTCTTAGAAGACTTTACAAGTGCTTCAAGGAGAACAGAATATTCAAAGGACTTTCAAGTGGCTATTGATATTCTATTGTTTGATGTTCTATACCCAAGTAGGCATAGAATTCAAGTCACTGAAACTATGAGATTCTTCTATTAGATAGTGAAGAAACATAGAGATCAGGTCAATGAAACTATGAGATTCTTCTATTAAATAGTGAAGAAACCTACAACTTGCAGTCAAACTATTATCATATAGATTAATGAGTTTGTGACTTGTAAGAAAGCTATGACGAAACCCAAATTCCCTAAAATGGTTAGAGGCCATATATAGACTCAAATGTTTTAAATGGTTAGAGGCCATAAAACATACTCAATGTTTTGATGACAAAATTGAAATTTTGTTGATTTGCAAGAATAGTTTCACACCTATTGGTTGCAAGTTTGTTTTAAGGATAAAAACCATCAAACATGGAATTGTGTTCACACACAAAGCTAGATTAGTTGCTAAAGGTTACAAGCAAATTCATGGCATGGATTGTGTTAAAACCTCATGCAAAATCGTAATGCTTAAGTCTATAATTCAAGCAATGATTGCATATTGGTACATATGGCAATTGGATGACAAAACGTATTCCTCAATCAAATGATGGAATACAATATGTACATGGTATGTCATAGAATTTGTGGATCCAAATAAATGCTTGAAAAAGAAAGCTAGCTTATGAAATCTAAAGTACAGATTTAAGCAAGCAATTGGGAATTAGAAATGTATTTTAGTGAAGCTAATAAGTATTTTAGTTTCATAAAATGTACATGATTCTTATAGATATATAAGAAGTTTAGTGGGAGTACATAAAAACTTATTTGGTCCTATGTGTATCACACACATATCTCTCTATTGTGAAATAACATTCAAATGCTAAATACTTAGATTTGAGATTATTCATCAATGACGGACCAAGGCGAAACTTAGTACATACTGGGTATTAAGATCTATTCACAAAGATCTTATGATATTGTTTTAGATTAAGTAATGGCATTTACTAAATCAAACACGAAAGTCTCCATTGGAGATATTCGACCCATGTGAATAAATCTAAGTAAAGAATGTTTGAACTATGTATAAGCATTTACTAAGTTAAACATCAAAGAGTCTAAATGAGATTCTTAACCTATATTATATGTCAAAGAATTTAGCTGGATTCAGTATCTACTAAAATTGAATGAGCTAAAGTTACATGAATAGAATTCAATTGGGAATTATTCTGCAAAAGAATTTATCATGTATGATATAATATGAGGATCGCCAAAAACGTATCGTATGACTTTAAGGCATGACGAACATATACCAATCTCTATTGATCTAAGTGAAGATCAACTAGATTGAGACCAAGAATACTTATGGTACTTGAAAAGGTACATAGGAATAGTTCTTGATTCAAGGAAATAAAGATACGCTAAATATTGATGCTACACGCATAAACACTGGCAAAGGATCAAGCAAGACCCTTTGGAGTTAACCATTGATAAGGACGAGCTATAGAGCATCGTGTTTTGAAATGGCAACATGGATTGGAGACCATGAGTTGTTGCGTGGGAAATTAAAATATTAATTTCTATGTTCTAAGATATAGTTGGAGAGTCTTCCACATATCTATGAACTGCTTGGATAGGTAAATCCAAACAAAGCATCACTAGCAACCTATGCAGTTGAAGTAAAAGTAATTATTGCCTAAGAAGCAATAAAACAGGGTTGTTTAAAGTTCTTCACTGAACTTGGGTAGATCACCTATCTGCTGGCTTGATGGTTCTTCATTGAAAAATGCGTGGAACCACTCTTGAAGCAAGAAAAACGTCTGCTAACTTAATGGTTCTTCATTGCAAAATGCGTAGAACCACTAATGTAGTAAGAAAGACTAGATCACATAATAAACAAACTCGAAAAGATCTTATCATCATATCTCAAAGAACATTCGATGAAAAGGATGTTAAGATTGGCAAAGCATGATAACTAAACCTATGCAACAAGTGAGAAGCAACACTCACGTTGTAGCACTGGAAATCAAGCATAGCTTTGAATTCCATGAATTGTTTTAGAAAATGGGTTTGAGGCCCATGGTTGTAAAACATTGGGGTTGAACATTTATCATATATGAAATGTATTTTCATATTCCATTTAATCTTGGTTTAGTATTAAATGATGAGTCCCTTCAAATTTGACGAAATATTCAAGATAGACTGTCAGGACCAGTCCTGTGACTAAGAAATGTCTATCAAGTGAACTTGAATGTCAAAGGTTGAAAATGGTCCCTAATCGGAGTTTTCTATAAAATTGGACGCATAGAAAACGTTAGACGATTAGAATGCAAGATGACTAGTAGTTCTGTTTCTTGAACTATGTGGACATGGCAATGTCATAATCATTTGCATAGATACTTACTTTGGGAAGACTAGTATCGGACAAGACCTATGAAACTTTACTGTAAGAGATGAAAGCCTGTCATAAGTAAATTTCATTAAATTATTAGACACTAAATCCTCAATACCTGAGTGATTTGAGATTACTTGTTTGAGAACTGGTTGCTTTGACGTTGACCAACCGTCGCACCGTAAAAGGAGGCTATAAAGGCAACGCTCAGGTAATCACCTATCAAACGAAGTCTAATCTCAAGATCGCAAGATTGGGATTGTCCTCCCATAAATCGGGATGAGATGCTTAAAAGTTGTACAAGGCCACTCGGAGAGCTAGAAACTGTGAAATGCATGGCCGTGCTCGGATGAATCATAGGCTATGATTATCTGTTTATTTGATCAGTTGAACTCTGAAACCGAGGAACACCTCTGGACATAATAAGGATGACAACTCTTACCTTATGTTCAAGAGCAAGCATCGAGCGACAAAAGAATTAGGAAATGCACACTTGTCCCTAAGGACAAGTGGGAGACTGAAGGAAATAATGCCCTTGGTCCAAGTATGCATTCTATGTTAAGTCTAATAAATGCGGTTCAGTATTAATTAACAAGTTAATAATTCAGTGAGATCAAGTGAGCTGAATGCCTAGCTAGAGGCCGCTTCAGTTCAAGTGGAATTAATGATATTAATCCACAGCTTACTCTTGACTGAACCCGTAGGGTCACACAAATAGTACGTAAACGGATCAAGTATTTAATGGCATTAAATACTCCATCTATGAATATTCGGAACCGACGGATCTTGGTTTCAGTGGGAGCTAAGATCGTCACAGGCAAGAAATGAATACTCCGGAAACGATGATATTGCCGGAAACGGAAATATGGATCGTATCGGAAATATGAATATTGTCCAAGTCGTAGATGTTGCCGGAAACGGAAACATGGTACGTATCGGAAAATATTGTTGGAAATGGAAATATTACCAGAATCGGAAATATTGCCGGAAACGGAAATATTGTCAGAATCGGAAATATTACCGGAATCGGAAAATAATTCCGGAAACGGAAATATTAAATATTTGTTCGAAACGGAAATTAATTCCGGAATCGGAAATATTGAATATTGTTCGTATCGGAAATAGATTCCGGAAATGGAATTTTAATCGGAAGCGTATCGTACGAATTAGCATCGGACGAGGCCTGCCGGACGAAGGCCCAGCACGAAGCCAGGCCATCGCCCAGCAAGCACGCACGCCACAGCCCAGCGCGCACAAGGCCACGCATGCGTGGGCCGCGCTGCGTGGGCTGCTGCTCGCATGCGTGGGCAGCCCTTGTGGCTGCCGTGTGTGTGTGAGTTTGAGCTCATGCGAGATTCCTGAATCTGCAAGAGTCAGTGTATGATTAAATGTCTATTCCTATTGGATAAATTGATTAAGTAGAATTCATGTAGAATTCTAATTCCAATTAATTCGCATCCTACTAGGATTACGATTCCTTTTCCATAACTCTATAAATAAAGGCCTAGGGGTCATAATTTATACACAAGTTTCAAAGTATTCAAAAGTGAGTTTTTTGAGAGAAAATTCAAACACCCATCTTGCCCCAAAAGTGCCGAATTTTCTGAGTACCTTAAGGGCGATTCTAGTTGGTCAATCTTAAGGCGGATCCGGACGTGCTGTGGACTTTCTACGGAGGGACGACACTTGGAGTCCTAAAAGACTTGTTCTTGTTCGGTTCGGGCGCAGCTAGGGAAGGCACGCAACAAAGAGTATGCATCTAAACTATGCTAAATGATTATGTGTAAATAATATGTTTCCTGGGTTAATGGTTGTTTCCGCATGATCTATGTAATGTCATATGTATCATAACCTAACAGGTTGAACTTTCTTATTGTGGTAAGCTTCAAGAGTACAAGACAATCTTGTTTAAGTGCAGCTGGATGGATTCCGTGAAGGGTATGAACATTCATGAACAATACAAACTTGTTGAGATCAATCATTCTAAGAGATACCCAAAGTATGACCCGTTTGTATTGTCTTACCAAGTTAGTCAAGTATACTTTGCACATTACCCTAGTTTGAAGAAGGATAAAGCCCAATGGTGGGCTGTGTTTAAAACTAAGGCAAGGTCTGTGATTGATGCTCCGGTTGACTTAGACTTTCTGCAAGAAGATGCAAATGAGGTTTCTTCAGCTCTTTGTGCTCCAGATGAGATCCCAGATTATGAAGATCAAGAAAATTATGATGATAATGACGATA
This sequence comes from Spinacia oleracea, assembly GCF_020520425.1. Lineage (NCBI taxonomy): Eukaryota > Viridiplantae > Streptophyta > Magnoliopsida > Caryophyllales > Amaranthaceae > Spinacia > Spinacia oleracea. The sequence goes on from NC_079487.1 coordinate 111,158,369, forward strand.
TTAATGATGGTGATGTTGATAGTATGAGTGATGAGGATGAGGATGAGGATGAGGATGAGGATGATGATGATGAGGATGAAGATGATGACGTTGGTGATGAAGATGAGGATGAAGATGATGACGTTGATGACGATGATGATGATGGTGGATACGAAGATTAACTTGATCGTGCTGATTTTGATTCTATTTGGTTGTTTAATTTTAGGTTCAAGAAATATTATGTGTGTTGTCTTTTATGATTGAACTTTGAATTATGTAGTTGTTTATTGAACTTATCATTGAACTTTGAATTATGTAGTTGTTTGTTACTTGTTATTAGGTAACTATATATGTAGCGTTAGTTTATTAATGTTAATGCTTGGTTTGTGTTCTACTAAATAAACAGATGTCCAATCGAGGAATTATGTAGTCGTTTGGTAAACTTATGATTGAAATTTGAATTATTTAAACTTGGTTTGTGTCCTACTAAATAAACAGATGTCCAATCGAGGAGAAAATTCAGCCATCCGTAGTCGTTTAGGTGCACGTGGAGGTGGTCGTGAAGGTGGTCGTGGAGGTGGCCATGGAGGTGGCCATGGAGCTGGCCATGGAGGTACTACACGGGTGACCCAACCCTCACTTGATACCTACTTTGATGATGACGAAACTCAAGGTCAATACTCTGAAGAGGTGGTACCTGATTCACAAGCAAATGAAGAAGCTGAGGATTCTGGAGTGATTTGGATGGCACCGGGTGAACTTTGGTAAGACTTAGAGTTACATTTCAATTATTTTATCTCATGTATGAATTTTGTAAACTAACGTTACTTGTGTTTTTTCCTATTCCACTATGTAAGGTTTGATCACAGTTCCATTTCGCGGGATATTACTAACGTCATCCAGAAATATTTCAAGAGTCCTTGGACGTGTTATACCAAAGTTGACAAGGATACAAAAGAGCATTGGTTCACTCTGTTCAAGGTATATTCGATTTTATATCATGTAATGTATCACTTTTTATTCATCAACTTGCTATAAATGTAACATAACAAAATATCCCTTCTTTTCTTTTCTTTTGTGTAGAGGACCTATAAATGGTTGCCTGAGTTTGACCACCTTGCTGTGCATGATTACCATGCAAATGCATATAAACGAGTTAAGTACATCCACTACCAAATAACAAGAAAGAGTAATGGAAAGAAGCCAGATTGGATGCCTGAGGAAGTGCATGCAGAAATGATGAAGCACGTGGATGATGATGAATTCAAGAAAAGATCTGAGCAGGCTAAGAAAAATAGAAGAGGGGGTTCATTAACCAACAAAGTTGAACCATCACATTTCCAAGGTTCCATTTCCACAACTGAGGCTGCAAAGAAAATGGTAAGTTTAATAATGTGACTTAATTTCATTTAACGTTGTTAGTAATTTGATTATTTACACAAATGACTTGTATGATTAGGCAAAGGAAAGTGGAGGTGTGATGCCTACAGCCGGTGACTTATATTTGAGGACACACACCAAGGAAGTACCGGGTAAAGGGAAAGTCCCTTGTAGTAGCAAAGCAAAGCAAATCAAGGTAACAAAGCTTATGAAACATGTTTCAGTTTAATAATATGACTTAAATGTGCTTAAATTGCTTAGAATCAGTTTTAGAAACCTTTAATATGCCACATAAAACATGTAAATGGTTTGAAATAACAAGTTTGGTTCCTTAGTTCAAAGTTGGGCGAGAAAATGACATTTTAGGCAAAATATGACCTATAACGACCAAATAGGCCTTAGATATGAGTAAATACCTTTGAATGTGACTTAACAAGTTCAAACTAAACTTATGAAACATGTTTTAAGTTTAAAATCAGACCCTAGGTGATTTAGTTGAAAAATGGGACCGAAAACGCCTTATTTAGCTTATATATGACGTATATCGACCAAATATGACTTAAATGTGCTTCAATTGCTTAGAATCAGTTTTAGAAACCTTTAATATGCCACATAAAACATGTAAATGGTTTGAAATGACAAGTTTGGTTCCTTAGCTCAAAGATGGGCGAGAAAATGACATTTTAGGCAAAATATGACCTATAACGACCAAATAGGCCTTAGATGTATGTAAATACCTTTGAATGTGACTTAACAAGTTCAAACTAAACTTATGAAACATGTTTTAAGTTTAAAATCAGATCCTAGGTGATTTAGTTGAAAAATGGGACCGAAAACGCCTTATTTAGCCTATATATGACCTATATCGACCAAATATGACTTAAATGTGCTTAAATTGCTTAGAATCAGTTTTAGAAACCTTTAATATGCCACATAAAACATGTAAATGGTTTGAAATGACAAGTTTGGTTCCTTAGTTCAAAGTTGGGCGAGAAAATGACATTTTAGGCAAAATATGACCTATAACGACCAAATAGGCCTTAGATATAAGTAAATACCTTTGAATGTGACTTAACAAGTTCAAACTAAACTTATGAAACATGTTTTAAGTTTAAAATCAGACCCTAGGTGATTTAGTTGAAAAATGGGACCGAAAATGCCTTATTTAGCCTATATATGACCTATATCGACCAAATATGACTTAAATGTGCTTAAATTGCTTAGAATCAGTTTTAGAAACCTTTAATATGCCACATAAAACATGTAAATGGTTTGAAATGACAAGTTTGGTTCCTTAGTTCAAAGTTGGGCGAGAAAATGACATTTTAGGCAAAATATGACCTATATCGACCAAATAGGCCTTAGATATGAGTAAATACCTTTGAATGTGACTTAACAAGTTCAAACTAAACTTATGAAACATGTTTTAAGTTTAAAATCAGACCCTAGGTGATTTAGTTGAAAAATGGGACCGAAAATGCCTTATTTAGCCTATATATGACCTATATCGACCAAATATGACTTAAATGTGCTTAAATTTCTTAGAATCAGTTTTAGAAACCTTTAATATGCCACATAAAACATGTAAATGGTTTGAAATGACAAGTTTGGTTCCTTAGTTCAAAGTTGGGCGAGAAAATGACATTTTAGGCAAAATATGACCTATAACGACCAAATAGGCCTTAGATATGAGTAAATACCTTTGAATGTGACTTAACAAGTTCAAACTAAACTTATGAAACATGTTTTAAGTTTAAAATCAGACCCTAGGTGATTTAGTTGAAAAATGGGACCGAAAATGCCTTATTTAGCCTATATATGACCTATATCGACCAAATATGACTTAAATGTGCTTAAATTGCTTAGAATCAGTTTTAGAAACCTTTAATATGCCACATAAAACATGTAAATGGTTTGAAATGACAAGTTTGGTTCCTTAGCTCAAAGTTGGGCGAGAAAATGACATTTTAGGCAAAATATGACCTATAACGACCAAATAGGCCTTAGATGTATGTATCTTTGAACTAGTTATAACTTTTCGTATTAACATGTTTGAACAACATTATGTGTATTATGAATCTTTGTTGTATGAGTTTGAACAGGTTTAATATTATAACATCGATCAGGTTTCATACGATTTTACAGAATTTATATAAATTCGTATATATACAGGCATATATAATATTTACAGGTACATATATAATATTTATACAGGCATATAATACAGGTATATATGCGATTTTACATTATATTTGCATAATTACCGACCGCAAAGGCAGTCACAAATTTAGTGACCGCCACTAAAGCAGTCACTAATTTAGTGACCGCTACCAAGGCAGTCACTAATTTAGTGACCGCTACCAAGGCAGTCACTAATCTAGTGTCCGCCTAGGCAGTCACTAAATTAGTGACCGCCACCAAAGCAGTCACTAATTTAGTGACCGCTAAAGCAGTCACTAATTTACCCACCGCCACCAAGGCAGTCACTAATTTAGTGACCGTCTAGGCGGTCGCTAAATTAGCGACTGCCTTAGCGGTCACTAAATTAGCGACTGCTTGACGGTCACTAATTTAGTGACTGTTTATTGCGGTCGCTAATCCTGTCGGTAAATTTTAGCGACCGCCTTCCAGTTGGAGTTTCCTAAATTACCGTCCAGGTGAAAACTGACCGCTTTTTTGCGACCGTTGGCGGTCGCAAAATCTTTTACCAACCGTTTTTCGCGTTTTACCAACCAATTTTAGCGGTTGGTAATTAATCAATTTCTTGTAGTGCGGGTCGAGTATTCCGGGACGGAGGAAGTATTATCACATGGGTCTTAGATCGGTTGCTTATACGATGGTCTTCTATTGCGATCCTATAATACAAACTTTTATGTACGGCAGTTTTACACAAAATACCACATTTGTTTCATATAAGTTAAGCAATGAAATCAATTAGTTAAGCACTTAAACAAATTAGTTAAACAATGAAACTAATCCTAACACTTATAAAGCCTTGAACATCTACTACTATTCACCCAATAGTGCACTTACTATTCTGCCCCCATTTTGTGTCTTAACTTTTTTTTGTCTAATTCTTATCAATAGTGTGGGGACAATTATACCCCCGATCATCTACTCATCTTGATACCATGTGTCTTTTTTCTTTTTTTTTTCTTTTTTTTTCTCTCTTTTGCCTTTCTTTTCTTTTTCCTTTTGTTGGGAACCCAATAACCCATTACACTGAATTTCTCCTATCACTCTTTATAACCTAACTTTCCTACGTCCTCTTCTCGTTTCTCCTATCAATGTTGCTTGTGGAATGCTACAATAGCAGTTGCACAGATATTGTAAACATATGTATGACTTCATATTATTGATTACATGCAAATCGAACTTTAGCATTGCTTTTCTAGCATTTAACGTAATTTTGTAAATGTCAGTATTTTATGTAACATTTCTGCAACATAAATTTGTATAATTTGGGGGATCGTGCGAGTTTGTAACAAATGTACAGTGACGCGAGTCCCTCCTTAAAAGATTCTTCATATTTTAATTTATTTAAATTTCATGTCCTTTCCATCTCCAATTTCATGTCTCTTCACCACCAAGAATAATTCATTCCCCTTCACCTCAAATAAACTAACTTTTGAGCCCGTTCAAAGAACGGGCGGTTGTATAGTGGTTGTTCAAATGTCTTTTGAAGTTTTAATTAGTGAGTACTTGTGATTTTTGGTAACGGATGAATTAAATAGATGTGTAATTTGAAGGTTGGAAAAATATAAAAAATATAAAAACTACAAAAACTATGATGTTGAATAAATATTGGATGTTAAAGGGGGAGAGTGGAATAGACTAATGAGTATAGTACACTATTAATAACTTGATGTTGAATAAGAAAAATGGAGTGGAAGAGACATTAGAAGTTGTAAAACATAGAAACAATAAAGAAAATTTGAAAAAAAACAAAACAAAATGATGGATGAAAGGAGAGATGCCACATGGCTTCAAATAATCTATGATTTTCTTTTTTATTACTAGGTATAGAGGTATAGATTTCATGCCCCTTTATTTTTTAATTTTTCTATTAATTTCAAATAACATAGTACGGAGTAGTTTATATTTTTGTCCTCATTGTTTTCTTAGTTAACACGAAATGAAATACATTTACTCTTTTTTTAATGATTTGAAAAATTAAACTCGCATTAATTTTAAACATAACAAAAGTCGTGCATGGCACGGAGTCAATACAAATTAATTTTATATAAAAGCACAACTAAACCGCGAGTCATGATTTTTGGAGTTTCACATATACGGAGTAATCATCATCTTTCTCAACTTGCTAGAAGATGTGGTTAGATCGAAATTAATTAATTATTGAATCATTTTAGCTTATTTGGTTTACCTTCTAATATAATTCATGGAAAGATTTCTAGGAAGTAAAGATCAAATAAGTTGTTTGTTGACATGAGAAAGGAAGTTCTTACTTTCTTTAAAATGGGGAAGTTGCTTATCTAGTTCCCTTAGATAAGTAGAACTTTTCATGAGTATTCTAACTTCTTAATTATGCTCAACCAGGGCCGGCTAAAGGGCGGTCCCATCGGACCTACAACACCGGACCACACAATTTTGGGGGCCCAAACGAATTGTGGTGGATAAACTCCCAAAACGTTTTAAAATATATATTTAACCGCGCTCTATTGAACAATGTTAGATATTTGTCTTCCTTGGTAAGAATATTAACCGTGGGAAATGAAACTAGAGTTCGATGCTTGACTCTTGCAGTTTTTTTTTGTTTTTTCCTTGGCTGTCAAAAACCTTTTCATTCATTTCTCAAATTAACCCACATAAAACGTTTAACCATATTTTAATTTGACTCTATATTTTGTATAAATAAAATAATATTAATATAATAATTATGTGTTTACGGTAAATAATTTTCCGTAAAAATTTACAGGGGCCCAATATCTGTATTTAGCACAGGGCCTCCAAGTTGTTGGAGACGGCCCTGTGCTCAACCAAACAAAAATATCCAATTTCTAAGAAGTTAAAATACACGGGAATTACAAATAAAAGGGAAATATAACTTCCCAAGTACAACCAAACATCACCTTAATATTTCATTATCTATATTACATTACTACACAAACTATAATGGTATGACCGTATGAGACTATGAGGTACGGGATTAAAAACTAAAATTTTTCAAACAAATGAATTATTTAGAGTTCTATCCATTTCAAACTCATATAGTCATAAGTCATATCCAATATCAAAAATTTGCGAACCAGAAATTCTCTCGTGGTTTAACCCCGTACTTCTCGTAGCTTATTGTAAGTACTCCGATTCTCGTATAAGAATTTGCAATGTCATCAAATGCTATAGGATTATTGAGTTTAGATTCTTTGTTCGATTGTACTAATGATTTATAGGTTTCTTAAATTATCCCTTAAAAGGATTTTTTATTTAAAAAAAAAAAAAAAGGAATTAAGGGTATATGCCTGGAAATATTAGATATGAACCAAGGATGTATATAGTGCGTAGCATGAAATAAAAAGGTATGCACTTAGTGATTGAGCATCGTGCTTTTTCCCCAAAGGAATATCAACTTTGCCATCAATCAAATAATAAGAGTTTAGCTTTGGCGCTTAGTGGAAGATTAAATGATTATTAGTATTAATCTAAGTACTAACACTATGTTTTTACAAAGAGTTTTATTTAGGCTCCCATGAATTAGTTTAAATTATTAATTTTGAATTCGAAAATAACTATTTTCCTAACTTCTTGAACGTCCCTACAAGTAGGTCAATTAAGAATAATTTGCCTAGCTAGTATACTATCTATCACACCTAACATACCTACAAGATTACACTTACGTACTAAACATTTCTTTAATTATTTACTTTGAATTTCCTTCGTGTTCATGTTAATTGATCCCCTAATCTCTTGTTCATAAAATCATAAGGGATTGGTCGCCTCGTAATGTAATTAAGTTAATGACATCAAGTGTATGAATCGGGTGCAATTGTTTAATACTATGTATGAATTATGTTAAGAGTATAATTAACATGCTGACTATTGGACTATTTATCTCATACTGGAGAAATAGAGATGATTGACTCCAATGTAAAAGTAAGATTGGTAGTTTACTCAACATATTATCAATTGATTTTAGGATGAAACTCCGTCAGACTTATATATGGTCAATTTTTTTAAAGTTAAGAGGGTCCAGTAAACAAAACACTACCCAACTCTCACTACAAGAAATTGTACTATTAACGACGGGAAATCCCGTCGCGAAAGGCCAATAATCGTTGATTAAAGACGGGATTTTCTGTCGCGAACCCGTCATAAAAGGGGGCCGTCGTTAATAGAAATCCCGTCGTAAATTCATCGTAAACCCGTCGTTAAAGACATTTACGACGGTTATTCCCGTCATTGTTTGATTGTTAGCCCCGTCGCAAAAGGCTTTTGCGACGGGATTTTTGACCCGTCGTAATTAGATTGTCGTTAAAGATACAAATTCTTGTAGTGTCTCCAAGGGTCCTCGAAGGTGGTGTGGAACAATGTATAACACCAATTAAGTTTTATCGATCAGTGTATGTACACGGTCACAGAGTATTTCTCTACATATATATGTGGTACAATGATACAAGAATACAACCATCACAATTACCTTTTTCATATTTGGATTAGTAAACATATACGTAGTATCGATCATATATGTGATCTAGAGTCTAAAGCACAATCTTATTGGTTGCTTGAATAATGATTACATAAACCTTAAATATGTAAATGATGCTTAGCGTGATTAGTTAAGCATTGGATCATGCTTTAAATATCTAAATCTTTCCATTGAATTGTAAATTAGGATAACAAAAATTCAAATTCTTAAAAAAGGCCCTATTACGTACAATCGTTAGGTAAACTATTAGAGTACATGCTAGGTAATAACTCCCTATCTAGTTACTTAATTAGTAAACTAACGAGCAGGTCTAATAATTAAGTAACTCTCATTCGATTTGATAGGAGACAAATAATTTTAAAAAGTTCATTTTTATATATATTTAAGTATATAATTAGATGATTATCCACATTAATATAAAAGAAACCGAGCAATAATGAATGTGCACCAAACAGCACAAGCACGGCAAAATGGATGATGTGAGGGATTTAATAAATTCATATACTATAATATAATGCATGTATTTTTCATAAGAAGGGGCCATTTTTAATGATTAGAAAAAGAAATAAAATAGAAAACAGAAAGCACTTTTGAAGGAGGACCCTGTTTGTTAGTCTAATCTCTTGTAAATTAGAGGAGATTAGTGCATGCTGATTGAATCATAATCATCATCATCATTTCCTAATAGCAAGGCTAGTGTGGTCTTTTCCCATGATATGATACCACTATATAAATGAATATAAGGTCGTCTATAGATGCACAAGAATATAGATTAGTAGTCACTAATATCAATTCTCAACTGCAACCAAGATATTGATGAGTGTTAAAATCAACTTCACAGTTGATGTTTAACCTTGATTGTCTACTGACAATCTGCACAATGACAGAAAGAGAGAGAGAAAGAGAAAAGTGTTTGATGAAATCATAAACTGATCTTATTGATTGAATCATAATTACAGAATGATGAGTTTATATACACTGAATGCTACGTGGTCTAACCAATCAGATGCCAGCAATCCTACACATCAGCATTAATACAGCTCTAACTGATTATTACAATGCTAACAATAAGCTAACATAATTCCTAGACTTTAGGGGAGTTAGTTGAGCTGATTCCTTCTAGAAGCTTCGTGCAGTAAGAGTGGTTGCTTGTTGGCTTGTATACTGCATGATGATGTTGTATGGTGAATGAATTAGAGGCTGCAGTAGGAGTATATACACCAACACCCCCCCCCCCCCCCCCCCCTCAAACTTGGGATGGGAGAAACATTTGTCATTCCAAGTTTGGAGGAGAGAAGTCTGTGTTGAGGACTAGGAAGTATCTTAGTAAAGATGTCAGCCAACTGATGTTGGGTTGGAAGATAACTTAGCTGCAGTAAACCCTCAAGAACTTTATCCCTTGTAAAGTGACAGTCCACCTCTATATGTTTAGTTCTTTCATGGAAAATGGGGTTCTTTGCAATGTGAAGGGCTGATTGGTTGTCACAATTGAGTTGAACATGTTGTAGGTTAGAAACACCAAGCTCCTCCAATAACCTAACAATCCAAGAAACTTCACTAGCAGCTTGAGACATGGCTCTATATTCAGCTTCAGAAGAACTTTTAGAGATGGTAGACTGTTTCTTGGACTTCCAGCTAATAGGAGAATTGCCCAAGAGTAAGATGTAACTAGTGACTGACTTCCTTGTTGTAGGACAAGCAGCCCAATCAGAGTCAGAAAAAGCTTGTAATGTAAGCTTGTTAGTGGCTTTAAGAAGAATGCCTTGACCAGCAGTGTGATTGACAAATCTAAGTGTATGAATAAGAGCATCAACATGAGGGATTCTGGGGGAGTGCATGAACTGACTGAGGGATTGAACAGCAAAGGCTAGATCAGGTCTAGTATGTGTCAAGAAATTAAGCTTGCCCACATAGCATCTATACAGTTCAGGATTGGGATAAAGATCACCATCAGGAGTGAGTTTCAGATTCAAAGGGAAAGGTGTAACAGCTGGTTTTGAAATGTTTAAAACACAATCCTGTAACATCTCCTTGGTATATTTCCTCTGAGTTCTACATATCCCTCTGATGTGTGACAAACTTCAATACCAAGGAAGAAATTTAAGAGACCTAAATCTTTGATGCTGAAAGTGTGATGAAGATGAGTTTTGAGAGCACAAATGGTAGCCTGATTGGACCCTGTGATGATAATATCATCCACATATACTGCCACTATAGTGATGTCACCAGTGTCATGTTTAATGAAGAGAGAATAATCATTCTTAGATTGTTTAAAACCTTGAGAAGTGAATTCATGAAGCAATCTAGCAAACCATTGTCTAGAAGCTTGTTTTAGACCATAAAGTGATTTAGTCAGCTTGCAAACATGACCATGAGGGGCAGTAACACCTTCTGGGACCTTCATGTACACCTCCTCATCAAGATTTCCATGTAAAAAGGCATTATTAATGTCTAGTTGGAACAATTTCCAACCCTTACTGGCAGCCAATGAGATTAAACACCTGACTGTGGACATTTTGACTACAGGAGAGAATGTCTCATGATAATCTATACCAAACTTCTGAGTGAAGCCCTTGGCAACCAACCTAGCCTTATATCTTTCAATTGTTCCATCAGCATTCTTTTTAATTCTGAAAACCCACTTACATCCAATTGCCTTTTTACCCTTGGGAAGAACAACAAAATCCCAAGTATGATTTTTATCCAAAGCTGTGATTTCCTTTTCCATAGCTGCTATCCAGTTGCTGTTTGTTGCTTCTTCTGAATAAGAAGTAGGCTCAATCAATTCCAACTGTGCAGCAATGAGTGCCTTTTGTTTGTCAGGTAGACTATCATAGGCCACAAGATTACACCAATGTCTTTTTGGGGGAGGACAGACATAATCTTTGAGATGAGATGGTGGTTGAGTTTGTCTAGTAGACCTTCTGGAAGGTAGAATAGGAAATTCAAGAGAATTAAAATGTGGAATTGTAGCTGTAGGAGGTGAGTTTGGAAGGTTAGAAGAAGGAGTGGTGGAGATAGGAATTGAAGAATGAGAGGAGTGTGAAGTAGGAGAATCTGTGTTTGTGTCAGAAGTTGAATTAGAAGGTTGATCAGATGAGTTTTGATCAAAGATGGGATAATGTGAGGAATCTGTAAAATCTGTATGGATGGGAAGAAAGAATTTATTTTTGTAGGTTTGTGTTGGTGCAGAAGAGAAGTGAAAAGGAAAATGTTTCTCATGAAAAACAAGATCTCTAGAAGTTGTAATTTTGTGTGTAGCTAGATTAAGGACTTTGTAAGCCTTTTGATCTGATGGATATCCTAGAAAAACACAAGGGTCTGCTCTAGGTTCAAACTTGGACCTGTTAAGTTTTGGAGTTGTGATGTAGCACAAACAACCAAACACTTTCAAATGAGAAAGATCAGGTTTCTTATGAAAGAGCTTTTCATATGGTGTACAAAATTGTATGCTCTTTAAAGGCATCCTGTTAATAAGATATGTAGCTGTAAGTATGCACTCACTCCAGTACTTATCAGGCAAGTGAGATTGAAAGAACAAAGCTAGCCCTAGCTGTCTCAAGTAAGTGTTTATGCTTCCTTTCTACAACACCATTTTGCTGTGGTGTGTAACTACAACTCTTCTGTTGTAAAATGCCTTTAGATAGAAATAGTTCTTTCATTCCTCCTTCAATCAAATCAGGAGCATTGTCTGATCTAATATGCTGAATTTTAAAACCAAACTGTGTTTCAACATAAGAAAGGAATTGAGTCATAATCTGCAATGAATCAGTTTTATTTCTCATAAGGTGAGTCCAAGTCATCCTTGTATGATCATCTACAATGGTGAGAAATTGATTGCACCTAGCTGTATCAACAATAGAGTATGGTCCCCATACATCAATATGTAACAACTCAAATGGTCTAGTGGTTTTGATACAACTAGTTGGAAAGGGAGACCTAGACTGTTTAGCTAATGGACATATTTGACAAAATGACTCTGCTAAACATCCTGGTACATCAACTCCATCTAGATTCTTTATTTTTCCAAATGACATATGTCCCAACCTAAGATGCCAAAGTTTGGCTTCCTATACAGCTGCTGATCCAATGGTTGAGAGTCCATAGTTATTGTGAGAGAATTGAGTGTCTGAAATCATCAAATCTTCATTGAATCTGTACAATCCCTTATGTAACCTACCAAGCAGAGTATGCTTGCTCTTGGAAAGGTCCTGAAGAACACAGTCATAATTTGTAAAAGAAACAGAACAACCAGCATCACAACACAATTTAGACACTGAGATCAGGTTGAATTGAAACTCTGGAACATGCAGCACATCCTTGAGAATGATATTTGGACCTAAGTGAACAATTCCTTTATGTTTGACTTGTAATTCAGTGCCATCAGGAATAGTGATTGTGTGCTGATATTTACTCACAGTTTCAAAAGAATCAAATAAAGATAGGTTTGAACACATATGATCACTTGCACCACTATCTAAAATCCAATTTCTCTTAAAATTAGCAGATAGACAGAAAATACCTTTGTGCTGTGAGGTAGCAGCTAAACCAAGTGAGTGAGATCCAGAATTCTCAGGTTGATTAGCAATTTGATTGTTGTTCAGATACTGCATTAACTGGCTGTATTGTTCTTCAGTGAAGGTAGCATGAACTACTCCTGGTTCTCTTTCAGTTTGTGTTTCCTTGAGAGAGTAATCATCTAGTGAAACTGCAGCTGCAACTCTCTTTCCTTTGTTCTTGAAGTCTTTAGGATAACCATGTAGTTTCCAGCATCTATCAATAGTATGATTCTTCATTTTGCAATGATCACAAAACAGGTTGTTTCTAGTTGTATTCCTGAATTGATTTGCATTGCCTCCATTCTGAAATCCAGCACCAGAATTTGAAACATACTGAGGTTTGTAAGGTTTGTCAAACCTTCTAGCATTGAAAGCTGTAGATTCTGGATTAGGTTGATGTTTGACATCATGCATCTCTTTCTGTTGCTCTTCTTGAAGCAAAAGACCATATGCTTTAGAAATTGTAGGCAGAGGATTCATCATTAATATTGTGCTCTTTGGATGCTCATACTTCTGATTCAGTTTCATTAAAAACTGAATTAGTCTTTGATTTTGTTGAGTCTTGAGAAGCTGTTGTGTCAATGTGCAAGCTACAACCAGTACACACACATGTAGGCAAAGGTTCCAAACCGTCTAACTGATCCCAAAATAGCTTGATCTTGGTGAAAAAACTAGCAATTCCTTCATCCTCTCCTTGAACCAACTCACTCAACTGTTGTTGTACTGCATACAACTGAGGACCAGACTCTCTGCAATATCTGTCAGCCAATTCCAGCCATATCTCTCTTGCAGTTTTGAGGTACAAGACACTTCTTGCTATCTTAGGCTCAAGAGATGCCAACATCCAAGATATCACCAAGTCATTACATCTGCACCACAATCTGTAATTGGTGGAGTTTGCTGCTGGTTGATTCAAGGATCCATCAATGAAGCACAATTTGTTTCTTGCTGACAACGCAATCATCATAGACCTTTTCCAATCATTAAAGTATTGTCCCTCAAATTCAATGCTCACCAGTTTTGTGGCATTCAGATCACTATTGCTTAGATAATAGGCAGAGTTAGGATTTAGTGATTGATCTGTTTGCTGATCTGCAGGCATCTTGCAATTGAATTTTCTAGAAGAAAACTAAGAAAAGAGTGATTGAAAAACTTTGAACTAAGAAAAGAATGATTGAAAAGCTTCAATTGATTCAACAATTGAACGAAAAACAGCAGGATCAGTTGATCAACTACTCTGATACCATGTTAAAATCAACTTCACAGTTGATGTTTAACCTTGATTGTCTACTGACAATCTGCACAATGACAGAAAGAGAGAGAGAAAGAGAAAAGTGTTTGATGAAATCATAAACTGATCTTATTGATTGAATCATAATTACAGAATGATGAGTTTATATACACTGAATGCTACGTGGTCTAACCAATCAGATGCCAGCAATCCTACACATCAGCATTAATACAGCTCTAACTGATTATTACAATGCTAACAATAAGCTAACAGAATTCCTAGAATTTAGGGGAGTTAGTTGAGCTGATTCCTTCTAGAAGCTTCGTGCAGTAAGAGTGGTTGCTTGTTGGCTTGTATACTGCATGATGATGTTGTATGGTGAATGAATTAGAGGCTGCAGTAGGAGTATATACACCAACAATGAGATATTCCAACTTTAGCCTAATTTACCACTCGAATTCTATCTTTGATCCTGTTTTTGCTATTTGTAGTTGTTATAATAGAAGAGGGGATTAAGGAGGAAACAGAAGGTCATGAACATATGTCATGCGAGGTTTCATCATAAAATTAGTTGGTAATAGGAGGAGTGATCCACGACGTGAAAGACAATATTCACACTTACTTCCTAATAAATCCCCCCTTAAGAGTAAGTTACTCTCCCCTTGTACGGAACGAGCTAACGCACCCAACCCTAGCCTCTTAGGACCAACAAACGAGCCAGAACCAGAACAAGTCCCACAAACAACGATGTTTAACACATGGTGCAATAACCTAACTAACCAAAATCCCATCACTAATACCAATTTGTTATAACCGATGGGGGAATTAAGGAGGAGACAAACACCCATTAGAATAGTCCAGGTGAGATTTCATCCTAAAACCAATTGACAATATGAAGAGTAGCCCATTTAGATTGTAAACTAGAATTCTTTTGCTTCACCGATGTGGGACACAATACTTACATTTACTTTCTAACGACAGTTTGCATGACATATAAATTCCATCGAACGCTCTAGATGTGCCAAGGCATTGTACCTAATTTAGTAAGTTTCTCGTTAGATGGTATATATACGGAGTGGATAGTAGGTTATAGTGAAGTGAGATTTTTTTTTTTTTTTTCTTTTCTTTTCTGTATGCACCATTTTTAGCTTATGGTACGATGACAACTTGGTAACAACTCAAGTTACCAAGTTTCATCTAGCTGAAATTTTGGAATACTTCTTTTAACATAGTTGGAAATATTTTATGTTGTTGTTATATCATATTGCAATATAAAAGATGGTATACAAGAAGATATAAGCTAAGAAATGTACGTCTTAGAGATATTGAAGCTATCTTCTTCCATTAATCAAGAAATGATACAAAATGAAAAAAAAATTGTGTTGAAAATAGATAAATTGAATTTCCTATAAAGACCTTATGAAATTGAATTATTTCGTACGTTTATTGCAAGTTCGATCAAAACTTCCTTCGCCATTGAGATTTGAACTTGATCACACAACTAGCAAAAATCATAATACAGCCCGTATCAATTAGCAAAAATTGTATTAGTAGAATCCAATGTTCCCAAATTAATTCATATAGTAGAATATCCAAAACTTGTCAAAAAGATCTAAAAGATCTTGAAAATGCACTTCCAAGTCAATTGGCAAACCATAATGCGCCAAGAAAACCAATGAATAGACGGCAAAATGTGGAAGCAACCCATCACCCATGGCCATGGCCCATTGGTTATTTCAATGATATGATAACATAACAAGAGTGGGGACTAATCGACTATGATAGGCTTTACCAATGTTGTTTGCACATATCACATATCACCCTCATTAGTCCAATCAGACACATTATTATTATTTTAGGACTTTACCCTAATTACTTCATATTCAATTGGTTAGTTAGCATTCACAAATTCTTATTTACAATGGGTGTTTACAATAAATATTGTACACCGAAATATAAGTTAACTCAAAAAACTTAAAAGTTAAGCATATATATGTAAAAGTTATCTATTTTTCTGTGATAAATTTTTTCATTTTAGTAAAACTTATTTCTTCAAACTAACTAATAATGTATAAAATTAATCATTTAACCCTTTAAAATATTTATCAATCAAATTTTTTTTACTAATATAAAAGTTAATCAAAACTAGGTTAAAGTTACAAAAAAAAGGGTTAAGTTATCTTGGTGTACAATAAATTGTACACCTTGTACACACAAGACCTTTTGGTTAACATTTCATTCACGGGTCATTACTCATTAGGACTCATTACCCTTGTCTTTAGGAATTTCTGTACAAGTTATGCAACATTAATTTCATTAACTTGTTTTTTTATGCAAAATAGTTTTTTCGAATATGAGGGCTATCGTGCAACAGGCTCTCGGTGTTAACCATTAAGCCAAGATATGATTGGTAATTTTATCAACTTGTGGACCCTTTTGTAACCATTACAATTTTTTAGGCTTATATAATTACAAACTAAATCCTTTTGAAGGGAGTATAATCGAATATTTAAGTAGTACAGAGTATGATTAGACCAAATTTTAAGATTTGAGTTTAGTTGACGTGACATGTGATTCACCTAGCTAGTTTGAAGATTAGATAAAACAATTGATAATATTGAAGTGTGTGAGTCTTCACGAAGTCTTAAATTAACTCTTGAAAACCTAAAACTCATCTTTATACTCGATGTGTGAGTTAAATAAAATAATATGCTTTATTAATTGAGAGTTCTCAAATGAGTTTAAGTGGTGAAGAGCTAAATTTGGTTGAGCCTGAAAGATTCTTAACAATAGTTTATTTATAAAATATTAGTGAAATGATGACATGGAATATATAAAAGTCTTAAGATAAGATTCCCTCATACTAGTTTGATTTATAAGTCGTTTTTTGCAAGTTGAACGTAAATACATATAATAATCTCTATTATATAATTTAAGTAAAGAGGTGAGGTTATTTTAGTAAATCCACTTTAGTGTTCCCCTTGGATTACTAAAATACCCCCCACACTTATAGAATCTTCTATTACTTTACTATATACTAAAAGAGACACCGGAAATGACACGTGTCAATTCCTGGTGTGATTTTTTCCTGCCAAAAATCCTTTTCCCAAAAAATTTGTATATGTTTTATTTTATTTTTATTTTCTACCTTTTTAAAACTATTTATGTATGGAAACAAAATTTAGTTTATTAATTATGGCAATAATAAATACGACGTAATAATAATTATTCTAAATTGGTAATATTTTAGTCAAATTGCTATATTAATAATGTAAAATATATCACTCAATATTTTGGACAAATTACCATATTAGCATTTTAAATATGCATATTAGATGAATAAATTTAAACGAGTATGTTAAAAATGTTATAACTATGCAGTAGTTTGGGAAATATTCAGTTAAATATTTGTGAAAAAAATGATCAAAATTCGTGCATGCACGGGATCTAATCTAGTAAAGAATATAATGACAACCTACCCAATAGAAAAAGTCCAAAGAAGCATTTTAATCAATTTAGCCCCTTAAATAAATTCTTACCATTTTAATCCATCTGTTTATATGCGTTCGACTCTATCTACCTTGTATGTTTCTTATATTCGCACACATTGCATTTATATTATATTTTTTACATGTTATTTTAGATTTAAATGTAATAACACAAATCTGTTTCTTATATTCGTACGCATCGCGTGCATATAAGACTAGTGTAACAAAAGTCATCTAAGCATCGATGAAATTTACATGTCATTTTAGTATTACACTTGTACATTTTTTTATAAGCATTGCCTCTGAAAAGTAGGTCTTTTATGAAATTACCATGTAAATAAGATCGTTAATGACAATATTAAAAAGATAAATATTTGATTAGAAAGTATAACTATTTGATTGGGGAGTATAAAAGAGTAAAAGATGATTATTTATAGCTTGTTTGGTAATTTAAATGAAAAAGTGAAGAAAATGAAATGTGTGAAAATCTGTGAAAATCAACTAGTTATATTTTTCCAGTTTAATTTTCAGTTCAAGTGAAAAGCATGTGATATTCCAACTTTCCCTTTTTTCGTAATAATTAGCCAAACAAATTAAATTTAAAGATTTCTACATAATTCTACAAATTTACTTTTCTACAAATTTTCATAGTTTTACTTTTCCTCACATTTCCAAGTTAACTTTGTTTCCCACCATAGTGTTAATCACAACGTGCACTACAAGAATTTGTATCTTTAACGACAACCTAATTACGACGGGTCAAAAATCCCGTCGCAAAAGCCTTTTGCGACGGGGCTAACAACCAAACAATGACGGGAATAACCGTTGGAAATGTCTTTTACGACGGGTTTACGACGAATTTACGACGGGATTTCTATTAACGACGGCCCCCTTTTATGACGGGTTCGCGACAGGAAATCCCGTCGTTAATCAACGATTATTGGCCTTTCGCGACGGGATTTCCCGTCGTTAATAGTACAATTTCTTGTAGTGGTGCAACTATTTTATTTAAAAGTAGAACTATTTTAGACATAGTGGAAACAAGAAGCACTGTCTTAGACACAATTAGCTCAAGTTTTCCATTCGCAATCATTCAAAGACGATAATATGTTATGTCTGCTTAGTGCAAATATTTTGTTGAGCATTTTATAGTGCTCTTAATCTCTTGGACTTCTTAAAGAGAAACATGACATTCAACCAAATTAATTAAAGCCATGCAAGTACATACTATTTCTTTCTCCTTCCCTTTTCACTCACGCATGTACAAGTACAAGTACAAGCTATTCTACTACTTATACGTTGTACCTTAAACAACTAAATTTCATGTCGAACAAGTATAGACAAATTCCAATCAAGTTCAGTAACTTCAAATAAGATTTCAAAAGGTTAAAACACTCCTAGATCTTATAATAGAAAACATAAGCATACAATCTAAAGCTAATTATCGGTTTAACCATTTCAGTAAAGCCACCAGGATGTCAGATGTAACTTCCTAACACGAACAAACTGAAGAAACCGGATGTTGGCTTCCATAGTTCCATAATATGTTAAGTTAAGTTGATTGAAGTTAAGTTAAGTTAAGTTAAGTTTAAGTTTAAGTTTAAGTTAAGTTAAATTAAGTTCAGTTCAAGAGTATTCAGTTCAGTTCAGTTCAGTTCAACTCTAAAGAACAGGGCCTACGTGGAGGTGGGAATACTTAACACGAGCGGCCTGATTAAAGTTGATCGTGAAATATATGACTCACTCAGGCTACGTAATGTCATGTGGGTGGATCATATGATCACCAAGCCCAGTTAGCCCACTCCTTTTTCAGAACCAATGTCTAATGGCCTCAATTTGGTAATGATAATACGGAGTACAGAACTATTAATCTTTGTTGCTAATCTTTCGTCAACACGTGTCTAATACTGTCGTAGACATGGTCATTCACTAGGGTTGCAAACTATGAACTCTTTTACCGTGCACCCAGTATGGAGCATCGAGAACGAGGCCTTGAAGCGCAACTAATTTTCCTTCCATTAGTTGCGCTTACACAGGAAGAATACTACTCCGTACAAAGTAACCATTAACCAAGGACATTTACATATAAGATTAATATTAAAATTAAAAAGACAGTTCTTGTTTCTGTTTTCCTGTTCCACTAAACCACCAACCAACACGACAACTCTTTTAATAAATTTGATTTAACAGTGAGCATTAACATACAATTATCAAAAATGGTTCAGCGACAACAAAATTTTGGTAGCACTAAATAAAATTAACATTATATCTCATAGTACTCAATATAAACAGGAAACATCATAAAGCATAGCGTTTCTTAGTGCACACAACAATTCAGGCATGTCAGATTTCAGATTTGATTAATTGATTTGAAGTAATCACGTCCAGTTTTGAGCACAAAATTGATAAACTGGGATAATGGACTTATTTCCTGCTAGTTACAGGAAAGTGAAGGATTCACATTTAACGAAAATCAGATACGTAAAGACTAAAGAAGAATAAACCAAGCTTATGAGCTTATTTTTGCTACTCCAAGACTTCTGGAAATTATAGTGATCCAATCTGAAACTCAGTAAGGCATATCATCATCAGTTTTCTCCGAACCCATAAAAAAATTAACCAGCAGTAGATTCTATAAGGTCTCCTATGCTATGGAGATACCCCGAATATAGGACATGACAGAATTCAGAGAACAATGATTAGGGGGCCGTTTGTTTAGTGCGATGAAAAGAAAGGAACCAACAAAAGAAAAGTAGAGCTTCAAAGAATGAGAAGATGTGGCTGACTAGCTGATTGGTACTCCAGTGATCTCCAAACTGAGCATGAGGGAGTTCAAAACCCCTGTCCCTTTCCTGTCTACCCAAACCAAACGGCCCTAGTAGTAGTAGTAGTAGTAGTAGTAGTAGTAGTAGTAGTAGTAGTAGTAAAATCAGAAACCAATCTGAAGGCTTAAATCACAAATATAAGTCACAGGAAAACTAGTATGCAAAGACATCATTCCAGTCGGCAGAAGTTCATTGACCGAAGAACGGGGTTAGGGTGTTGTCATTTACCGGGTTACCCATGCAAAGGGTTATTCATTCTCAAATCCTGCAGGACAAGGGTCGATGGGAAGGCAAAAAAAAAAATCTGTTTACCTTTCTAACAAATATACTTCTTAGAAAGGAGTCAAAGGATCAATCAATCCCAAAAAAAAGTACAATAGAAGAGGAAATGGCGAATGCTTTCCATATGCTGTAGACTTTCAGAAATGCTGCTTAAAAAATGCCTTTCCCAAATCGAATATTTGGTCATCTATTTCTATTTACATGACATAGTAATACATCCTTAGGAGATACCACAAAGTTGGCATTTCAGAAGGGAACTAAATAAAGAATGTGATGAATTCCAGAAACTGGTAATGCAGAACATTTACAAACTAAACAATAAAGAAGATGAACACCACCAGGAACAATATTAAAACACCAAACAGTTTGATAAGCAAGGACCTGTTTGAAGATATGCGGGTCAGATGTTTCAGTAAAGCACTGTGAGCTCCTTCTACATTGGTCAGGGATTCTTCCATGTTATCATCAATCCTAGAACAAAAGGATAATTAGAAATAATAAACCAATTTAAAAGTCAAATTTTATGCAAGTGGTTGAACAACATGGATGACCAGACAATGGGATTGCAAGCGACCTAGAGATTCTCATGTACAGACATACGACGAACAAAACATTACAAGCATAAACTTAGTTTGTATAAGATGATGATTACAGTCACAAGACCAACCTAATGGCGAGCTCCCCCTGATGTACCAACATTGTACCCAGATGTGTAAAGATCCCACTTAATTCTGAGATTGTAGATTCCACATTCTGAAGATCAGTGGCAAGATTTCGTGAATAACTCTCTTGCTGAGGAGCAACCTGCTGAAGCATAGACATTTCCACGTTGTTGGATGGTACAGTCTCAGTACCCAACCTCCGCCTGCCACATAAAGATCCAATTAGAAGTAGTTTATAACTAGTTAATGGAAGTCACTGCAGTAGATTCTTCAATCTAAAGTAGTACACAACTACGAACTTGCTTCAACAACATACTAATCATCTGGTACTGAGGTATCCAAAAAGGCCAAATTGATAAAAGTGGAAGTACATGAAGACATCGTAAAAGTTAGTATCAACTTTAAACAACCTAACAAAGACCAATCTAAAGCTGGTTAAAGAAAATACCTAAGTTGGCTCCCCGCTTGGACTCCACTTGATGGTGTTCTGCTGGGCAAAGCACATCATGATTAGAGAATGAGGCCTATAACTAAATTAATGTCTACAACAGATGCAATGCAAGATTGTTGTAGAGAAATGTAATGGCGTTATAAACAAACAAGCATAGTGGTTTTGGATAAAATTACTGACAGGGTAGTTTGCACACTTGTAGGGACATTTGATGAATTTGACCAGGGAGGTGGCTCTGTTATGGGTTTCTGAAACGGGTTATCTCTTGATGCATTAGCCGAAAATAACTGTTTCCTAGTTTCGTGGGCCTTGATATTCTGCATGATAGAAGACAACAATAAGTCATCTAAACAAATAACAATAAAGCATAGCAGCTACTTGTAAACTTCCACATACGACGTGCCTCTGTTCTAGCGGTCAATACTTCCTGGAACTGCTTTGTAACGGCCATTAGTCTGTTTTTTATGTCATCACATATAGCATTTGCGTGAATGGCCTTATCATCTGAATAATTTTTAGCCATTTCCATGTTGTGAAGATTTTGTAGATCTGCAACTGCTACATTCAATGCTGTAATATCGTCTTTTATCAAGGCTGTTAACTCTTGTATCTCCACTGTAGGATCATTAAACATTGAAGACTTTTTTGCCACTGAAACATTATGAAGAGGGGGGAGGAACATTAGACATGTATGTTTTTGGTGATTTAGTATTGCCAGCATAAGGCATAAGTAAGGTAAAATGAGGAAGGTGCAATCAAGCTTAAAAGGTCAACTTTTTAAGGCCATGAGAAGTGCTAACCAAGTAGAATGTAAGATCAATTGTTAAATAATAAGTATAGGACTTGGTAACAAATAGCAAGGGTACGAAAAGACTTGAAACATCTCTGTACAATAGCAAGTATGACGTAAACATGACCACGGACAGGGTCATGGGAACAAGACACTAATTAATATTACCTCTCTATTACAAATATCATAAAGTCCTTGCAAACTATTGCATACAGAAACATAAAGTCCTTGTCAGAATCAAACAAATATTTCTCTGAAACATTCTTACCGCTTTCTACATGGTCTCCCATACAGAAAATCCCACCCTAGATGAAACAAACACACATGCTTGCACGGAAGTACTCTACAATCAGCAGTTATCAAAATGTACATAGAATCACAAGAAATCAAGAACACTCCAATCAGTGTTAAAAGTCAAACAACCTCTTGCCTTTCGAATCAAGCCTGCCCGAAAATGGTCTGAGTATGATTGCTACTGTTGCTGTTGTTTTGTCTAAAGCCTCTGTTATAACCAACATAAACTATATTGCTCATTCATATACACCACAAGTCCACATCACATACTGTCAACACTGAATTCATCAAAATTATAACTTTCTCAGTGTTGACATAAATGAAAGCCATACTATTTGGACTTCAATAGAGTGTCAGGCATAGTTAAGGATCCAAGAATCTGACATGGCGCACTCTTAACTTGAAGATAACATTACACTATAAAAACGTCCAGAGTTATGACATGGAGTTATGGACATGGGAATAAGGCAGGAAAGTATTGCATTTTCTATTTTTTGCCAAAACTAAAGTGTGAATACGTAATTGGAGCATCATGTCACATGCTGACTTAACCAAGTAATCAGGTATCTAGCAGTCTGACACAAATATTGAGTGACTACCAAACCCTAAGAGTGCTAGCTAGGTGTTAAGAGTATATGCAAAGTTAAAGAGGATATTAGAGTAGCACTACACGATGATAGCTGGCTGAATAAAAAAACATACACAAAATTACAGGAATATATGCAAAGCTGATGGGGTAGAGCAAAAGATGCACTGGAGTAAGTTGGTCTGGAATCGGTTTTCTACACCGAGCAAAGATTCATAGTTTGTATTGCTATCTTGGGAGGTTGCAAACTAGGCAACAATAGTTCAAATTGCACTTTAGTGAAACTGACAGTTGTGGTATTTGTGGTTAGGATAGTGAATCTCGCAGACATTTGTTCTTTGAATGTGCATACAACAATCAGTGTATTCAGAGGATCAAACAATGGCTTGGGATCAGGGCTATGGCTAATGTTTTCTATTTCATTTTGAAATGTATCCAGTGAAGAGCAAGAAGATATCAATTCTGGAGAAAAGTTGCAATAGCATATGTAGCCGCGACATTGTGCACAATCTGGAATGTTAGGAATGAAGCTTTATGAAGTTACGAAATCCTAATATTAACGTAGTAATTAAGGAGATATGGAGCATAGTGAAGCATAGAATTAATTGTATCTTAGGTAAAAAGGTGCCGCAAGTTGATAGAGCTTGGTTTGCATCCTTAGGATGGACTAAAAAGAGAGTCCCATTATGATTAAAAAAATAAAATATGATGTTCAACTACTAAGGGGTCGGTTGGTTCAACAAATTGGAATGGATTCTCATACCATGATGGTATGGATTGAAATCCCTTACCAATATGGATTTGTTTGGTTCAACATCGGAATGGGTTCTCTATCCTATTTCTATTGTTTGGTTCACTCTTGGAATGGATTTTGTTTTATGTATCTAATTTAGTGTTTTATTCAAAAAAAGTACTTTTTTCAAAATAATACTTGCATATATAGTTTCAGTTTTTCTCCCCACTAACCGTTCAATACAAAACTATCTTATATAAATTTAAAAAAAAAAAATTGAAACAATGTATTTCATAAAAGTTAAAAATAAAAGTTAGGCAAATCATTGTTTTCTTCCAAACGCAGAGCCTATAAACTCTTGGGTACATTTGTCAAACAACATTAGAGCAGCCGTTGTGATGCAAATCATTGTCAGAGTAGAAAGAACTCCGTTTCAATGTGGCTCACATTTTCTCTCCTCTCCAAAAAAAAAAAATCTGACATCTTTTTAACAAGACACAATCACGCCGGAAAAGATGACGGTCACAGGTGATGGGTCGCCGGATTCAGAGGTGGTGGGCAGTCGGTCGTGGACTCGGAGGTGGTTGTCAATTGGGTGACGTTCAATTGTGGATGTCTCCTCCCTCGCATCTCTCTTTTGTGAATTATGTTTGTAACTTGAGGGGAATGGATTGTGAATTTTGGGGTGAGAGGTGGATATGAGATTCCAAGGGGATGGAGAGGAGTTAGAACCCCTCTGGTTTGAGATTCCACACCAAAAAGCGTCAATCAAACAATAAAATGGATGGAATGGGTTCTAACTCCATTCCAATATGCCCAACCAAACACCGCCTAAGTAAGTTGAAGGAAAAATTGAATATTGTAACGCTACAAACTACTCATATTACCTCAAGACACAAATTGACCTACTTAATTAGGCACTGTTCTGTTCCACTGATTTCAGACAAAATAAGTTCAGATAAGTTCAGTTGATTTAAGTTTAGATAAGTTCAGATAATATAAGTTCAGAAAAAATAAGCTTTTTCCAGACATTGTCACACACAGATAAGTTTGTTTCAGGCAAAATAAGTTTCTTTTTCAAATAAAGTTCAGTTAAGTTAAGTTCAGTCAAAAAAATCGAATAGAATGGAGCCTTGCTTTATTAACCTTTGTTCATATCAATTCCAAAAAATCCTCAAATAAGCATTAGTCCTTTACAAACTTGAATGAGCAAACTGAGTATCCAACCTAAAATAGTGAACTACTTATATCAGCTTACATCTCCGAATCCCCAATCAAAATAATACTCCCTCTTTCAAAAGACTACTACCAGAATTCAGACACATTGTAAAGTTAGTAACATTTAGAAATCCAACATGATTTTGCCCAAATTCCCTTTGTAATAATTGTCTCCCCTCCCATCATATATCCCTCCATGACCAAGAGAAGGTATCTCGAAAATCCAATTCAGAGTTATGACCTGTGTTACATAGAAACCGGAAGCCGAACTGGAGAAGCATAGAAACACACTATATTCGTACAATTAGGAAAACTCTAGCTTAAAATCTAATACCTCCTTGTTTCAAAATACTTGCAATTAAGCTCCGCGGCACTCATTGTAAGAGAAATGGGAAATAGACAAATTGATCAAATGTTAAGGTTAGTAAGGTTTTAAGTTCATATGTTAATCAAATATTTTACTCCTTTTTCAATCCTAAGCACAAATAAGATCAAGTTCATCCAAATCTTGCAAATCAGTCAGTGCATAATTTTAAAACAACCTCGAGTTTCTTGGCATCAGAAAATCAAATTCAGTACGATTTCTATTTAGCAATCACATAATTCAAAATCAATTGAGTTGCAAGTGGGTAAAATTAGGGTGTTATGAATGATGATTACTTTGGGAAAGGCGGGAGACTTTTCGATTAGCTTCGTGAATACGCAACCCGATTCGAGAAGCCATCGTCCTGAACTCGGATCTCGTGGACGATGAGGATGTTTGCTCCGCTGATTGAATCGCCGTTGACGGGTGAATTCCGGCGGAACTGACGGCGGAGATGCCACCGATCTTCATCAATGTTTCTGATAATGATCGGAACTCCGACGTACGATCTCGATATGATGTAATACCGAAGGCAGCCATTGAATACAAGGAGTTTGGAATTATTTTTTTGGAGGGAGACTGATTTTGGTGGGTGTTTGGGGAAAGGGGAGTGGAAGTTGGTGTTTCTCTTCCTTAGGCTACCTGGCTACGTTTGTTTTGACTATGACTGGCCAGTGGTCACGAGCCCACGAGTCTTGTCGAATAGTAACATGGCTCGGCTTGAATGGATTAAAAGTTAGTTAGAGCTCGAGTTGAGTTGCAAGCTGAGGGCGGAGAGCCCCATCTCAGATTTGTGTTTCCAAACACAAATTCGAGAGCTAGGCGGTAATTTCACCATTATTTTGAAATTTTTGATTACCATATTTGATAAATGAACACCATTTTTTATCTTTTGAGTACTATTTTTGAACTTTTAAATACCATTTTTGAACTTATGAATACTATTCGAACTTATTTTCGTCTGATATGTCTTTGTAAAAACATATATGAGATGGGAAAATACTTCCGCTTGCAAGCTTGACTCCATAAAACATGTACCACTAATAAACTATCTAAATTGATTAAAATATGTCCTCCTCTCAAATAGTCAAACTCTAGCCTCCTTTAGCGAATTTTGAAGGGGGCTTTTCTCAATTTTTAGGCAAATTTTTGTTACACCGTATTTCATTTGATTTTTCTTTTAGTTTTTTTTTTGGGTGTTATAATAATGATTTATCCTTGTGCAATGAACTTTTCTTCCTCAAAAGGCAGGGTGTTTCTTTTCCTTCGAGAAATTTTTCACTTAGGTTAATGTAGATACCACATTGATTTCCTCTCTTTTAGTATATTATATAGATGATTAATTGGCTAATTTGCTAATTGTGTTTTGCACAAATTCAAAATTTTACTACGTCGTATTTTTAATTTGTATCCATATTTTATCAATCACACATAACAAATATCAGTTCATTAAAAATATTTCATATTTATAATATTATTTACGAGTAATTTACATTGAGTAAACAAATTTGATTTCATTTGTGCATTGCACGGGTCCTAAGTTAATTGATTTAATATCCTACGAAATATATTTTGTACGCCGTATTTATTATGAAGAGTATAGTAGTATTTTATTTATTTATTTTTAAACCAAGACATCTTTTCGATGCTATATATGTCCACTCCCTTTGTGGATGACATCGACATGCAGATTTTTTTTCGGCAAAACCCTTTGGCTGACATTAACTTGAAAGCACAAATTACAATCTCTTTAATCTCATTCATATGACCTCCTTTGCAAGCATCAATCAAGATGTTGGGACCAACAACTTCTAGACCAAATAACCAAATTATTCTAGCAAGATCTTTACTCCAGTCAAATTCCTCCCTTAATACCTTGCAACGGTGTTGTAGGTTATCCATTGGGTCGATTCTTCTGCTTTCCACAACCTCTGCAAGACCCTCTTCCAAATAGTGTGCTTTCAAATACAAACGGTTACGTCTGTTGGGTGACTGACTCAACATGGAACGGCAAGTCCTCTCAAAAATAGTCTTAGTCAGCCTCATTCCTGACTTTAAGCCAAGACATGTTTTCGCTGCTGCTAATATATTTTATTTTCGCTGCTCGTGAACATTTGCTCACTTCATGTTGAAGGTACAAAGTACATAGTATGAGAACCATGTATATAGGGTTTGTGTACAATATATCCTAGGTCTGAGTTCTCCTCTTCTATTCTTAACGCCGTTTCAGATAATACGTACTACAAAAACATGTAGAAATGTTTACGGAATAGTAGCTTTAATTTACTTACATAGTTAGATAAATACGGTAAAGTTTGTTAGTGTATTTAATCTTATCATTTGAATAAATGAATTCATTCAATCTTATCATCTCGTAAATGATAGTTTTCGGTTTTAATAATGAAGCTTTTGGAGATCCGCTTAAACGAAGATTTTGGGTGGAAAAACTAAAAGTAAAATTAATCTATTAGGATAAGGTAAAGTGAGAAAAAATATGGGGTATTAAAAAGTATAAAAGTTTTTTTTTAAGGGTTTTAATGCATGTTTTAAATTAATTAACCTAAAAACCAATAATTTCAGATTATTTATGGACTTTTAAAGTATAATTATGTTGCTGAAAATTTAATAAATATTTGATTAATTATAGTTTATTAATTTTTTATAAGAGGAGATTTCTAATTGCTAGTTGAATTTGATTCCCACTAGCTACCAACAATAAATCAAGACATATCCAATGATATGAACCATAATTGTCTAATAACTCTAATTGAACAAAATCAGCATTTTACCTTGGTAATATCCATGCATTCAAAAAAACATTCTCAGTGACTTCTCCATAATCTTTGCAATAACAGGACATGTGTCTCTGCGAACTGTCTCAATGCTTTTAGCATCAAACATAAGTTCTAGTTAACATTAAAATGAGTCAAACAAAAATAATGAAAAATGGAAAAAGGAGGAAGATAACGGAGAATGCGACAAATGTCATCGATATAGCTGTGGTTTGGGTAGGTATAGACAGACTATATATGAAACCATTATAAAATACCCATTCCTTTAGTTGAGAGTTTTCATCAAAAAGTATTCTTCTTTATTCTCATACATACAAGCAGGTCATAGTTTTGTTCAAACACTTAATTGGTTTGTCTATATTATGATTCCATATAAAGTTCATGTACGTCCTAATTGCGATACTAAAGTTGAATATCCCAACCTTAATTATCGGGGTCATATTCGATTCATACACAGAATTAAACGTCTACATCGAAATTGACCCAAAAAAAAGTTAAGTATGGCCAACTTAAAACCAAGTTTCATGATAAGTTAATCGACAATAGACTCGAACCGACTTTCAAATGTTTTCTTACCCAAAAGACACAATCCAAGTATTCTCGCCTTCTCAATCCTCAATTTATAGTAGATCCAGGGGTGGATGTACCTTGTACATTGGGTAGACATTTGTCTACCCAGTTTTTTAATTGAAAATCATTTTAATAGGCTGAGATTTATTTTTTTTTAAAAAAAAAACACAAATTTGTTCAATCAATTGAACCCATGAAATCGAAGGAGATAATAGTATAACTATATTTCTTTACTAACCACTCCAACATCTTGCCTTTATGTTTATTTGTTGCAGATTAGACATATAAATCTTATTTTTATTTGGACAAGTATTTAAAATTCTATTTTTTTTTTCATTTTTTCATTTTTTCCGATTAATTGGGTTTGTCATTGCGTACAACTACTTTGTTGAATCTCATATTCTCATCTGATTTTTAATTTCTACTTCTTATATTTTAAAGTTTTGTTGTTATTTGCGTATATAACACGGAGTACTCCGTATAAATTTATCTTGTATAATCTTTAAAATCTTAGAATTTATAAAATAACGGTGAACGGTGAAATTGGTAAATTTTATATAGACCTTGTAATTAGTACTCCGTAAATTGTCATTTTTATTGTATCATTTTTTTTTTAAAAATTGTAAATTTTATTTATTTCTAAAAGTGTCTACCTTGTTTAAAAATCCTGGACACGCCACTGAGTAAATCCGATCTACCCTTCTACCTCACAAGTCACGACTAACAAAATTTGTTGCACCAAAAAAGAACAAGACACAAATTTGAAGGCCCAAATGTATCTTCATTTTCATCCAATAATGAACCCTTTTGTTGGTCGTTAATCGGTACAAATTTACAACTCCAAAATCGAAATGTGTCCAAGTTCCATTAAGGGCATTAAGCCATTAACCATTAACCATTAACTTTTAGGCCCAAAATCAAATATACGACATCTCAACCGTCCGATCTAGGTCATTTGCCAAGTTTCTCTTTCCTCTTTCTCCAGAATATATAAACCCTACCAACCGCTTTCATCTTCTTCCTAGCGCCAAAACATTTCTAGGGTTTATCACGTTAGATTCCTTTTTCCTTAGTCCAGCAAAATCTACCGGAGGTTAAAGAGGCGGCACCGTTTCGCTGTCCGCCTTGACAAAGCCGTTCTCACAGCTTTGCTTGGCCCTCGATTTTGTTTAAATCCACCAACAAAATCAAGACAGTAACCCTAATTTTCCAGATTTGTTCAAAAGTTTGAAAACACCATTTATCAACAATGGCAGTGAAACCAACCAAGGCTGAGAAGAAGATCGCATACGATCAGAAGCTATGCCAACTCTTGGACGAGTACAGCCAAGTGTTGATCGCATCCGCCGACAATGTGGGTTCGAACCAGCTCCAGGGTATCAGGAGTGGTCTAAGAGGTGACTCTGTTGTTTTGATGGGGAAGAATACTATGATGAAGAGGTCTATTCGTCTTCATGCTGAGAAAACTGGCAATGACAACTTGCGCAAGCTTGAGCAGTTGTTGGTGGTATGCTTTTTTTCTTCTTACCTTTGATATTTTTTCACGGTTTTCTTATGTTGCATTTGTTTGGAATTGATGGAATTTGATGGATTTTTTTGGATGTGAGCAGGGAAATGTTGGGCTTATCTTTACCAAGGGTGATTTGAAGGAAGTTAGGGAGGAGATTGCCAAGTACAAGGTATTAATTTAAATTGATTCTTGTTTATTTAACCTAGTTTTAATTGGTTTTTAGGGTTGTAAGTATGGTTTTTGATGTGATGCCTTAGAATTGGGTGTTCTTCTGTATAGAATGTAGTATGTATTGATTTGTCCGCTGAATATTATGCTTAAATGTTACTGTAAACAAATTATTTGCAAGATGAATGTTATGATTTAGAAGTGGAAATGATGTTGTAAACATGATTGTTTTTGATATAGCAGCCAAACATTATCTTGAAATATGATAGAATCCGATGGGCTAAAAGGCCTGTGTTGTACATCTGGGCTCAGCTGATTACACCATCTTAACCTACAAGATTTCCCTGACCTCCCTGGAATCCCTGCGCTTATCAAAGTCCAGTTTCTCGGCCCCTGCTGGTCCACTGGCTTCACCAACGTTGCATCCTCTTGTTGGGTCCATGACCCCTTCACCCTGTCCTTTACGACAACGTTTTGGACGTTGTTCTGTGTTCCCATTGATGAAAATTTATGGAGGTTTTCTATTCTTTTTCTAATGTATATTGAGAAAAACAATGGATTATGGGAGGTTTATATGAACGGAGGAGAGAGAAAAAGAGAGGGAGTTATAACTGCATTGCTGCTGGTGTGGGGGTTGTAGTTTTTTTTGGTGTAACTGAATTTTATTTGTATTAGAATTAACGGCAAATTTTATGGTTAGTTGGTTAAATTCTTATGTTTTCAATTGCTTAATTAATTCCATTGCTTACCAAATTCCGAAACTATGGCAGTTAGAAACTCTCCCTCCCAATTTGAAAAAAATTTAAGTCCACTTATGGCAAAGGTGTGATTTTTATGTGATCTGGTATGATACTCAACTTCTTGAATATTGACTGCTACATTGTACACATTGTATAGACAATTAGATATAAGACCTTGATGACTATTTAAGGTTAGATTGTAGCTGTCGTTTTAATTTAAGATTAAGAAAAAGTTGGTATAACAAAATGAAGAAAATGTAGCTTTGTATGTCTACATTCTGTTTGGGGTGTGATTACTACTCTTAACTTACAATGTTTGATTGGTGATTACGTTTTTATTTTTTCAGTTAGTTTTTCAGTTACAAGTTCCTATGATTCCTAATTCATGGATTAAAATTAGTGATTTTGCTCTGCTGTCTGTATGGAATGAATTCAATTGTTAACGTTACTTGGTGGTAATGAATTCCACCGAATTGATACCGCTTGTGCTGTAACAGTTTGCGTTACCCACATCAATAAAAAAAATAGGAGACTACAAAGCTGATCATGAGTATTTCCATGGCTTGGCTTGGCTTGGGTAGTTGTGTTTTTCTCTCCCCTCCCCCACTCACTATTATACTGGTAGTACTTCAGAATTTTGAACTATCAATTCATTATGTAAAAGAGGTCAATAGAAATGGTATATATTTTCAGGTCTATCTGCAGATTTTTTAATATTCATTGAGGTCTAATAATTTTGGTCAAATCAATTTCACCAGGTACTAGATGAACTGTGATTATGTTGAGAGTTTACCGGTCAAGTAGAGCCTTTGCACATAAATATTGATTTCCTATTTGTTAACCAACTTCCAAGTGATAATAGTATTCGTATATGAAATTCCTTTCCTTGTAAACAACTACTCTGTAGAAATACCAAACAACTAATAAAAGCTACCACTATTCTTACCATTTCCCTTTCTTATTTGCTTCCAGTCCACTCTATTTTCAAGAATCATACCAGTAATGCACTTAGTATGGATGTGATATTGTGATGTTTTAGGTCCATCATTGGGTTTAAGATTGGTGGCTGTGTTTCCTGCAAGTGTAGTTTTAAATCAAATTTGTGCTCAACTTCTATGGATGTGATATTGTGATGTTTAAGGTCAATCATTGGGTTTAAAACTTGGTTGTGTATGCTGCATGTGTGGTTTTTATTCAGTGTACTAGATGCTATTTGGGCTCAGTTTGTGGCATATAGAGTTCAATCCCTTGTGGTTAATTTGAGCCTTATGCAACTAGGTTGGTAGCTTGTGTAGAATTGCTGATTTAAATAGCTTCTGAATGCGGGTGGTAAAATAAATTCTTCTAAGAGGATTTATAGATCTCTGTTTGGTACATTTTGCTATTGGTTAGTGTCTTGTTTATGTTTGATAGACAATGTGGCTGCGCTTTTGTCATGCCTTCGTTTTGTTTTTTGTTGCCTGGTTTTCCTGATTTACTTTAGCTGCTTAAATAATTTAAAGTGCAATTGCCCTGCTGCAGCAGTGCTACTGCTCTCAGAAGGTTAACTGGTAGACATTGTTATAATGTAGCAGTATATGTTTGTACAAATTTGATCTGTGCTTTGTTTTGTTACTTTCCATGTGTGTTTGTCCTAATTAATTATATGACGTGTGCAGGTTGGAGCTCCTGCTCGTGTTGGTTTGGTTGCACCAATTGATGTTGTTGTCCCACCTGGCAACACTGGTCTTGATCCCTCCCAGACATCTTTCTTCCAGGTTTGGCCTTTGTTGTTTATTCTGTCCCTCTTGCTTATAAGGATGACCGCATGCTGACTTATGCTTGTCCTCCTTTCAGGTTCTTAACATCCCCACCAAGATTAACAAGGGTACTGTTGAAATTATCACTGCTGTAGAGCTTATCAAGAAGGGTGAGAAGGTGGGTTCGTCTGAGGCAGCTCTTCTTGCCAAGCTTGGAATCAGGCCATTCTCATACGGTCTGAACATTGAGTCAGTTTATGATGACGGGTCTGTGTTCAGCCCTGAAGTACTAGACCTGACTGAAGATGACCTTCTTTTAAGGTTTGCTACTGGTGTCTCGATGGTGACTTCTCTTTCCCTTGCCATCTCATACCCAACCCTGGCTGCTGCTCCACACATGTTCATCAATGGGTACAAGAATGTTCTTGCTATTGCCGTTGCAACTGATTATGACTTCCCCCAGGCAGAGAAAGTCAAAGAGTACCTCAAGGTTTGTGGTCTGATTGTATATTTTAGTTGTGTTTCTTGATGTTCCCATATGTCGATATACCGTCACGAAACATCTCCCTATCCTGGTGCTTATAAATTTGGTGATGCAGGATCCTAGCAAGTTTGCTGTTGCTGCTGCTCCCGCTGCAGGTGCTGCTTCAGCTGCAGGTGGTGCTGCTGCTGCTGTGGAGGAGAAGAAGGAAGAGCCCGAGGAGGAATCAGATGAGGAAATTGGTTTCAGTCTGTTTGATGATGAATAGGTTACTTTTATGTTCAAATCTGTTAGTTGGGAGTTATGTCTCTAAAGATTGTTATGTTTAATTTTGATAGCAACAGTTGTTTAATAGAATGATGGATCTGTTTTATGGTTAAATCGATTCCAGTTTATTGTTTTGTTTAGCTGTTTACCTGACTTGTTTCTGTGCTGTTCATCATGATTGTTGGTTTTAAATCTTGGATGGTTTCCGGAGTAGTGGTTATGGAGAGAGTACCCTGATTGACACAAGCTACACACCATTTTCCACTACCTTCCCACATTGTTTCCGACCACCTTTCTCACCTACTTAAAGGAAAATGGGAGAAGATGGTGAAGATTGAGGGGAAGAAAGGAGAGGGAGGTAAGGAGGAAAGAAGGAAAAGTGGGTTTCCTCCCTTTCAAATGGAAAAAGGTTTTTCATTTTTAAAAGAATAATGGAAAAATGTTTTCCATCCCTTACCCAACCAAACAACGTAAAATGATTAAAAAGGGGAAAATCGTTTTCCATGAAAATGTTTTACGCCCTACCAAATAGAGCCTTAGTTTGTTCAGTTTTCATGATGGTCACGTAGTATAAGCTTAAAACTGTGTGTAACAATCATTTCCGATTTG
The DNA here is from genome assembly GCF_020520425.1 of Spinacia oleracea. Classification (NCBI taxonomy): domain Eukaryota; kingdom Viridiplantae; phylum Streptophyta; class Magnoliopsida; order Caryophyllales; family Amaranthaceae; genus Spinacia; species Spinacia oleracea. The sequence goes on from NC_079487.1 coordinate 111,192,751, forward strand.
AATTTCTTTTTGTAGAATTGGTGCTAATCTTGGAAAGGAATAATATACTCTATATGAGCAGCAAGGAATTGTGGCTTCTTTTCGGTTAACTAGAACGTAGTATTAGTTCTCGACTTTCTCATTCTTGTTAATTTTGACCTTGACCATTAATTACTCCGTATAATATGAAAGGCCATTGCTAGATTAGTGTTTATGAAAGTGGATATTACTTTGAACGCTTTGAAAGAATGATAAGCAAACCTATTGAACGCTTTGAAATAGGCCCCAAAGTGAATCTAACAAAGATGTTTTATGGTGTGTGGGATGCGAATGAGCTATAAGGATAATGCAATTAACAATAATTTTGAGCTATCTGTACAATTTCGTCATCTTAAACAACTACATCTTATATGGAAAAGTGGAATCAAGTACATGTGAAAGAGAATATAGTACATGAGAAAGGAAAAGTGGAATCAAGTACATGTGAAAGAGAATATAGTACATGAGAAAAGTGGAATATAGTACATGGGTGGATTTTTCAATTCAATTTTAATTAATATAGTACAAAGATAATTTTAGGACGCTCGTTTAGAAAAGCAGGAAGATAATTTTGAGACGGAGGGAGTAGGCCATAATATCTTTTGTAGTCGGCGTGACAGAGTCGACAAAGATTTGTAAGAAATTTCCCAAAAGGTTGACTTTGGTATATTTTTAATTCTGAGATTTACTATAGAAAGTAAGTTGGACTAGCAACGTGATGTATGGGTAATTTGACCAACATGGAAATTCAAAGCACAAGTTGCGTTGATTGTGGATTGTGGATGAGTAGCATAAAGAAGAAATGTTTTGTTTCTTTAGGCCTAAGGCTTAGGTATAGCATTAAAGCTTCTTACCTAATCTACACCTTATACAATCGGACTTTTGACCTGATTCTCAAGTATTATCCCGTTACTTCGTAACACTTTTCTATCAGATATTGTAAGACTTTTTTGGAGATTGGAAGAAAAATTTTCTAGTCATCAAGTGGGGGTATCCCTCAAAAAAAAAAAAAAAATTCAAGTGGGGGTATATTGAACACACTTCCCCTTTGCATTTTTATTAAGTACTCCGTATTTTAATTCATTATGCAAATTATTTTGCTTTAGGCAATAGTATAAATAATTTAACACCTTATCCAATTTTCCTGATACTCTATCCATCTATACCCACTAACCTCCCTTAAATATATAAGACCCCCATAATTTAGTTAGTCAATTTAAAATCCACTTACTATCTAAGTTGGCTTTTCATGGGCCCAGCATAAATGTCATGTTGAGGAAAACCACCCCCATTCAATTTCCTTAATCCTTAACTTTTAATAAAAAAAGCAAAAGAGGGTATTGTATGCTAGACGGATGATTACAAATGAAGTCGTGGCCTAGTGGTTAAGATTGAGAGCACGTGTATGATAGATTTCAGGTTTAAATCTCCCTCTCATATTTATTTGTATTGCCTTTATGATCATTCGCGCCAAAAAAAGATAAATAAATTTGGACAGTTAATTGTTTCTATAATCGATAACGATTTTTTTTCCGTCCAAAAAAAATAAAAAAATACTATCTTATGTTGATTTGTTAAGGTACAACTGGTAATTTGTACGGAGTAGTATAATAAGAAAGTGGGTAAGATGGTCTCTTTCAATTAAACAACCAAGTAATTGGGTATGTTTGGATCTTCTCTTAAGCAATTAGTCTTTGATGGACATCAACGACCTTAAAATCTGAATTTGGTTCTTTGAAGATATTGACAAGGTCAATATATATTTGTATAAGAATTTGTTTTTGGTAAAACAACAGATACTTGATATCGAGTGTCAGACACATATTTTCGCATGTCCACTACATATCTGAAACTGGACACGCCACCTGACCCCCCTGGTCTGTGCCTCCTAGCCGTGAGATTGTTAGTTTTTTTTCTTCTTCAAACTATCCTTTCATTTTACTTTTCATTAAGCGACAACGTACTTGAGAACAGATGGCCAACTTGGTCTTTTTTCTCTTCGTGTGTTATGGTCTTCTTATTTTGTAGTCTATTATGATCTGGTCTGAAATATTCTTATCTGATTTGATATGATTCTAACAAAAATAAGTACGGTGTAATAAGCAACAAGAATAATAAAGGTGAAAATTACACATTTTAAACTAGTTCAATTCAGTCAAATTCATAAGTAGTATAAAATAAGTTTAGGAAAAAAATTACTGATTACAATAAATGTAATCAAATGAAATAATTTAGAATTAAAATAATTTCAAATAAAATCAATTCCAATAACTTTAGATATGCTAAAATCAAATGAAAAACGCACCCTAATAAAATAACAATGGTTAATTGTTAGCTCGAAGATAAGAGAGGCAAAGACATACATATCCAAACACAAAAGTATACATTCCTGGCTAGATCTTGGAAACTAGGCAAGTCCATGTGAAGAAATGAAATAAATGTTGGGCAACAAGGGATATAGCCAATTTTTTCAATGGATTATAAATTCCCAATGTTGGACAAATTTGGATAAGAATTTGAGAAAACGAATCATACATTCATACCCCATCTAGCTTCTATCAATCTAATACAAGTATGCTATTCCAATTACGAGTACTTTCCAAGAAAACAAAACACCACAAACCATGTTCAAATTTAACTACTTCCTCTGTTTTCGAATATTAGTTCCTTTTGAAATTGTGACACTATTCACAATTGAAAAGAATCTTCTAATTTTTTTTCCAATACATATTTCAAAACATATTCACGTGAGATCTTATTTTGTTCGTCTTAAAGTGTAATTTAACAATATCAATTTTTATATTTTTCTAACATACGTATTTGGAGATACTTATTGAGTCGAAACGAATTAAAAAGTCGAAACACGACTAATATTTAAAAACAGAGGGAATATACAATTTTTGAAGCTGCGCCGAAACTAATCACATGCTTAACCGCGTTTTTCATGGACACACCCATGATTTTATTACTCTAATCTATTTTTTGAAAATAGGAAATTTAAACCAATGGATTACCCCACCTTTGCCTAAACTATAAGTCAAACTTTTAAAATTAAAGTTTCGTCTAGAAACAAAGAATATCTCTTTAGGATTTAAAATGTTGATTGTTCTTTGAAACTTTGTCATCCGATTAACTTTGGTTATTATTCCATTAGGATGTTTTCATTATATAATCCTTAATACGCTCACTATTTCATTAGGATGTTTTCATTAGGAGTATAATACTACATCCATTTCTGAAATTTATTTACCCTCACTATTTACAAGGACCAAAATTCAATAATTAACCAATAGTATATTCAATTTTGTATGCCAAAAAGTTGTATTTCTATATCCATTCTTGAAATGTGTGCCTATACACTTGATCCAATTTGACCCAAAGAGCCCATCCCAATTCCTACTGCTTGAACCAAAAATTAGATTTTTAACCTGAAGCTCGGCCATAAAGCCTTGTGAAACCCGAACTGGTCCTTCTGTCTCCCCATCCAGTAAGTATATGGTTTGAAAATTACGTGGTGTGTTTTTTACTTTCGACTCCCTCTAAAATTTGAGTATAAATATCATACTATGTTTCTTAATTCTTTTCACTATAAGAAAGTATTATTAACGACATGATTTTCCGTCGTAAAAGAATAATTACGACGAGATTACCCGTTATAAGCCTGTCGTGAAAGGACACCATCATAATTGACTACCTGATGCAAATATCATGTCTATCATTAAATCAATTAGATTTTTTTGAGCTAGATTATGAGTTTATGACGGGTCTAAGTACCAGTCGTAAAATTATTCATAAGAGGAAGGGGTTTTGAGCGGGTCATAAATTGATTGTTGTTAATAAGATTGTTTTTTGTAGTGCCTATATGCCCCCTGTAAAATTGTTCAAGTTCTGCCACTAATCCATTGTTGATCCGCTTTAGTGTGGCTGTAATACCGTCTCTGTGATAATGACCAATAAGGCAATAAGTGTATACAATATAGGTATATCCCATTGTATCCCAAGTTGGACTGTTCAGTTAGAAATTAAATTATACGAAGTAGTATATTACAAAGTACAAAAGTATATCTCCTAATCCCTAATTAAGCAAAGGACAACGGTAATGGGAATAAATCCGGAGCAATTGAACATGCAACTTGACGTGATCTCCTCAATTACCGATAGTGCTGAAGATGAGGTCTTTTCTTCGCGAAATTGGTTTAATGCATGCATGGACTTATTATATAACTATATTTTTACGTAATATCGTGATCTATGTTCTGTATTATTCATGCATGTATGTGTGACAAATTGACAACGGAAGATAAGTACTTTACTATTTAAATAAACTTACATATAGTAGAGATAAATATAAAGAAACATTAATCATCTTTTCCGGTTAGATGTACTTAATTTGTATGAATCAAAATCTCATAACATTTAATTTGTGTACTCCGTATTACTTATGTCTCACATTCTTTTATTCGTCGAGTGTAAATGTAATTGTATAATAAGAAGCGGTTAACCTAACGCAAATATCAACCAATACAAAAACGCAATGACATATAATAGAGATAAATGAGACACAAATTGTGGATAGAAGATTCACGGAATATTCGCTTTGTATGTGTAATTGCGTAAATTTCTTAAAATACAAAGGTTACTTTCTCTTTACATCTATTTATTGTTAAATTTACAAAAAGATACGGAATACGACAGAAATTCACTTGCCAAAATAAAAAAGCGGAGATTCTTCCTCATACAAACAATTGTTTCAATATTTGCGTTCATGGTACAACCATTTCACAACGGATTATTTTTGCGTGGACCCAAAATCAATAGTTTTCTTTAGCACCATTTTTAAACTCATAGTGACATTTATTGTTCATATAATAACTATAATAAATTAAACACCAAAATTCTTTGATATTGTAACCATTTTTTGAAGCATAGTAACCCCATGTTTTTAAAAGCGAATTGTGACCTAAAATCACATTTTTCAAGCACAAAATGTATCAACGACACTAATTTGATATTTTTTCATTATAATCCTAATAAAATGTCAAAATAAATTAGGAACAAGTTATTGACTTTATTTTAAGGCATGGTCCATAATAAATTTAGTGTGGACCAAGTCCATTTAAAAATTTGTGTTTCGCGACAAACCCGGTTGTGTATAGAAGATTTCCACAACAAAGTACAATGTCTTGATTAACACATTTATTTAGTGGAGCGCTAAAAGCCGCCCCATATTACTCAAAACCGCCCCACTATTTTCCCTTATTTTCCATTAGTACCCTTACTTAATCTTACTTTCCAATTCTCTCACACCACCCCACCACCTCCGGCCACCATCGCCAGCCACTACCTCCGGCCACCACCATCACGTCGTAGGCGACAAAATGGCCGAGTCTTCACAAGAGTTTTTTTTTTGTCCGAATATTTTTTAGAAACTTATGCATTTTTAGCTTGTACCATGGTACAGGCTTATGAATTTTAAGCATGAAGGAGCTTAAAATTCATAAGCATGTATCATGGTACAAGCTAAAAATGCATAAGTTTCTAAAAAAAATTCCGGACAAAAAAAAAAACTCTTGTGAAAACTCGGCCATTTTGTCGCCTACGACATGATGGTAGTGGCCGACCATGGAGGCCGGAGGTGGTGGCCAGCGGTGGTGGTTAGATTTGAGGCGGGTATATGGGTAAATGTTGAATGAGGGGAGTAAATAAAGAAGGGTATATGGGTAAATGAATGAGGCGGTTTTGAGTAATATGGGGCGGTAAATAGTAAGCCCCTAAATAAAGAAGGGTATATGGGTAAATGAATGAGGCGATTTTGAGTAATATGGGGCGGTAAATAGTAAGCCCCATTATTTATGTTGGTTTTACAATGGCTACAATAAAGTGGTAGTCACCATGTATAATCTTACAATCTTGACCATATGTTTTTAAAATTGTACACCATCCATTCAATTGTTTAGAACTTTAAGAAATAAAAGATGAAAAAAATAACGATTAATTATAATAACTCTACTAATTAGAGCATCAATTGTGGCTTACTCTTAGCCCACTCTTAAAGAGAGAGAAAATTTAAGAGTTATCTCTTAAAAAATAAGAGCTAACTCTTAACTACCTCTTATTTAGAGGTTGATTGTGACTTCCTCTAAATAAGAGAGAGCTCTTAAAAATAAGAGTGGGGGTGAGGTGGAAGAATTTGATGTATTTTGGTTGCATTTTATAATAAAAATAAAATTAAAAATATTAAAAATATTAAAAAACTATATAAGAGGTAGTGTTTAAGAGATAGTCTATTTCTTGGTGTTTTTGGTAATTAACTCTTGTTAAGAGGGAGTGATGAGGTGTACAAGGAGAGATACTAAGAGGGGGCAAATTAAGAGTGAGCTTACAATTGATGCTCTAAGTAATGATTATTTCCTCTTTCCCCTGCCTCTCGATCTCCGTGAATGCTGATGAAACATTAACACATTTTAAACTTATGAAGTATTTTCTCCGTTTTTTAATACTCGCAATGTTTGTTAGTTTCACGCATTGATCATTTATATCTTAAATTCTCTTTATGCAAAAATTATAAAAAGTTGATATTTTGAAAATACACATTGAAACGAATCTAACAAGATCCCACATGACTATGTTTTATCTTATATAAAAAACACTATGAATAGTCAAAGTAGATTATATGAATAGTGACAAAAGTCCAAACGTTGCAACTATTACAAGACGGAGGAAGTATGAAACAATAAAAATAGAATTAAAAGAATCGTCTATGGCTTTACACGAAATTAGACAAGACAAAATTTGAAGTTCTAGAGAATCGTCCGTGGCAATGACATGTTACATGTGAATCTTATAGATTACAATCACATTTGACGTTGATTAACGATTTATTCATTGAAGGAAAGAATATGGAAAATAGAAAATGTTCTTTATAATGGTTACTTTATTACTTTTATGAATTTTAATTATTTCATTAAAAGTCCTGTGGTCAACTTAACTAATGGCTAAGATTATCTCTTACAGTTGAAGGGTGTAGATTTAGCAACATTACAGTGGTTACCATTTTATTGTAGTAATTGAAAAATCTTTCATTTAACTTAATTAATTTATTGAATTTTAAGTAGTTTAGTTGATAATTTTCTTAGAGGGATATAACAATTTTAGTACGGAGTACTATATATATTTGGTTTATTAAGTAACGAAAGAAATACTTAACTAAATGTGGTTAGATACTTAGATTAGTCCTTTGTATGTCATACTATATATATTATATATTTCAACACTAGTACAACGTACATACCAAAGGAGACATAATTAATTATGTGTGTGATCATAATGTTGACTTCAAAAGTTCAAAATGGTCATAATATATGACTTCAAAATTATCAAGTAGTAGAACCCAAAGTACGACATTGGTACTGTAATAAATATTTGTGAATTTTATTTTAAAAAGAAATTTCAAAGTAGCGACTAAAAGTCATAAATGGTTAATCGTGGATTGGATTAATTCCATTTTTTGCATGAAGCATGCAATTATTACCAATATAATTCATATTCCGATTGGATGGTTTGGCGCATTTTTATTATAAACTAGTTTTTAGGCCCGGGCGATGCTCCGAGTTACTGCATTAGTAACATTTATATTAGTCTTATTTCGTATTTTGAAAATATTATTAATCAATTCATTTTTATTACATTTATTAGTATATTTTTTTTTTATAATGATAGCATGTAATGTGTTATAGCTCAATGGTAAGCACTTCATTGTTTAAACGTGAGGTCGCAGGTTCGAATCTTATACAGATTCGGGTGCACAATGCTCATTATACATCCTAATAAGTATTCATTGAGCACCTGATGAACATTGATAATGATTTTAATGTATACATATTAACATATAAGTGAATTTTTTTAATATATGCCTTTTGGATTTTAACTATATGTTCCTTAATTTACTATATCTTCTTAGGGTGTAATCAACATGTTCTTTATATTTGAGCTAAATGTTCATTTAAAAACAGGGTACACAATGAACATTGTGTACCCGGGGGTATAAATCACATTTTGTTAATTCGGTACATTTCATCACTGTTTAAACTATGCCACATTTTTCTATATTTTCTTATCTGTAATGCTTATTTTTCTTTAAAGTGTTTTTCTAGTTTATCTTTGGTTGAGAACAGTCTGATTACAGTTAAAGTTGATTAAAGTGTCGCGTTAAGCAGTGTTTGAGTTTAGTCCGTGTCAATTTCGTGTTGTACATGAAATTTATCAAAACTAATTTAACGTAAAGGTAGGATAGTTGCATAAAACTCCATTCTTCTGTTTTTATTATTCCTTTTGGGATCTTTTTGCGAGACAAAAAAAGTCAAACCATAAAGAATATTTTGAGATGGAAGGAGTATGGCATATAATCTAAACAGGTTGTGTTCGGCTTGGTTTTAATTGTATCATGTTGACTTCATATTTTTCTCTCAACAATTTTGTGTTGTATTGTGCCGTGTTAGGGACTATCAACTCTAATTAAACATCAATACTTTCATCTTAATAAAAAAGATAACTCAAAAAAGAAAAGTATTGGTGTCCGATTAAAAGATGACAATTAAGAGTAACTGTTATGAATTACTTAGAGCAACTTCAATGGTTTAAAAAGGACATGCTAAAAAAAAAAGCATGTGAGCAGGTATCTACCATTGTTACAACAATGACATAAGCAGCTGTTAAAACCTTGTAGCTATTTTGGGCTACGTAACTCAAAATATATAGCTCAAATAAATAAATTATAATGTGAAAATTTGTAGTTTTAATTAATTGTAGGTAGAAATTTGATGTGGCAAACTTAGCCACACCATCTTGTAGCTCACCATAGGAGTTGCTCTTGTATAATTAGCAAATTTCACTACAACATACTCTGTATGAGATCAACCTTAATGCTCGGAATCCGGTTAAGGTCCTAGCCAACAACCTAAATGTGTTTTAAGATCCCAATTTGCCACCTTTTTTCAAAAATTTATTTCTCACGAAAGTGACTATATAAAAGATCCTCTCAAAAAAAAATTCCTACTACCTACGTTTCTTAATGTTATTTATACTTATCACTTGCACGGGCTCCAATGCCATATTAACTACTTATATTCAATTCAACATGTGATAAATTTATAAAAAGTTGATATTCTGAAAATACATAACAAGACAAAATTTACAAGATTTTACATGATAACGTTTTGATATATATAACAGTAAGAATTTAAGGCCAAAATTTTCATACTTTGAACACATATTCCAAGACGTAAAAAACTTTCAGAAACGAATGTAGTATATAATTAGATAATACACTTGGTATGAGATTGTTTAACAAGAGAAATAGTAATCGATTAAGTACTTAGCTTAAAGCTTAAATTAGTCCCATTATAATGGTGATAGAAAGATGGGGAGTACTGAATTAGGTAAGAGTCAACTTCAAACAATAATCCACGTCCACTATGGATGCAAATCAAGCAAAAGGCTCACCAAAAATTCATAAAAAGTCACGAAAACAAATGCCACATCATCACGAAAATCTAATTATGTGGATAGTATGGGTATATTAGTAATTGAAGGGGCCGCTTTCATGAGTTAGCTGGACTAACTTACTTTTTCTTTGTCTCCCTCACCGCTTTTTCCAGCCGTGGAAGTCAATCTAACCGTTAGGTCCAACGGTAACTCTACGTGGCTTCATCTTAGCGGCCAGCCATATCTGCCTACCGATGGCGAGACAAGTCAGCTGGTCATAAAAAAGAACTCTTTTAAGGGAGCATGTGATGAGTAGGGGTGGCAATTTCATCCGAGTCCGACGGATATTCGAACCACTCGAACCGAACATGTGGATGAAAACCCGATAAAACACGGATGTTTAACGGGTGGTGGGTGGATCGGGTGATGGGTCGGGTCGGATTCGGGTGGAGGTTCATCCAACCCGTCACCCGATCCATCATCTGATCCATCCATGCATCCATCCGTTAAAATTATTAATTTTTTCACTAAAATTACTTAATTATTAATAGAATCTTGTACTTCCTCCATTCTTATTTACATGACACAATTGTACTTTCGACACTATTCACACATGTTCCTTTGACTTACTTTTGTGATCTATACATAAGAAAAAACATAGTCGTGTGGGATCTTATTAGATTCGTCTCAATAAATATTTTTTTAATATCAACTTTTTATAATTTTTTCTTATCCATAATAAAAGATATTAACGTTTGAAATCGTGCATTGGCAAACGTGCTTAAATAATTGTGTCATTTAAAAAAGAAAAGAGGAAATATTTATTATGTAATAATTTTTTATTATTAACATTTTATGCTATGTTATAATGTAGATGTATCAAATTTATACTTCATTGACCACTATATTAACACATATTACTTTATATTGATATTAAAAATAAAAGTTGACGATGTTTTTAATTTCACCCGTTAATCACCCAATCCACCCGATTCATCCGCGGATTATGGATGGGTCGGATGTGGGTGGGGTTAAATCGAGTGATGGATGGGTTGGATGATGGATGAACATTTGACGGATGTAGGCGGATGAAGATCCACCCGATCCACCTCCGGTCCATTGCCACCCCTAGTGATGAGGCATACCACATCGGTCCACATGTCAACAAATAGCGGGGTGTAGAATCGTCAACTTATTTTGTGGTAATTTTGTAGTTTTTCTACGCTACTATGGAATACGAAGTAAATACTTTTATGTCAAATAGACATTGATCCATCAAATGTTGGTCACTTAATTAGCAACATCGATCATAAGTATTGAATTTGGTAATAGTCCTTAATTATTTTTCATTTTAGGCCCTGTTTAGTTCAACTTATTTCAGGACCTTATTATTTATTTCAGATTTAATCAGATCAGACCAGACCAGATCAGATCAGATCAGATCAGGAAAAATAAGTTCAGACCAGATTAGATCAGATCAGACCAGACCAGATTATTATTATTTTATTATTATTATTATTATTATTTTATTATTATTATTATTGGTATATGTTTATATCATTGTTATTATATTTAATATTTTATTAATGTTATTGCTTTAATAAAAAAATTCGGTGCAATTAAAATCTAATTCATTATTTAAGGCATAAACAAAACATTTAAATGCATCATGTCCAAATTAAAACCATTAAGTTTACATCAGAAACGATATGATCAGGTCATGTCCATACCAGAACTGATTTTTATAGATCAGAACCATTATATATCCAAACCAGAACTGATAGGATCAGATACTATCCAGATCATAATTGATCTGTACAAATCATGTCCAGATCATGTTCAAATCTGCAAATATCTTGTCTACACCAGAACCGATCCTTACATAACCAATATGTTCAGATCAAAACTGATTTGTAAAGATCATGTCCAGATCAGAATCGATATGTCCAAATTATAACTTGTCTAGATATCGACTATGTACAGATTATGTTCAGATCGAAATTGATCTGCAAATATCATGTCCATATCAAAAATGATTTGTACAGATTATGACCAGATTAGAACTGGTCTGTATAGATCATGACCAGATCAGAACTGATCTGTACAGATCATGTCCAGATCAGAACTGTTTTGTACAGATCATGTCCATTCAGAATTTAACTGTACAGATCATCTCCAGATCATAACGGATCTATACAGATCAGAACTGATCAATACAAATCATGTCCAGATCAGAACCTATCTGTACAAATCATGTGCAGATCATAACCTATCTGTACAAATCATGTCCAGATCAGAACTTATATGTCTAGATGATAACCGATCTATCTATAGTGCATAAATCTAACGTGAAATAGTGCATAATGTGAAAGTAGTACAACTATTTCTAAATGGAAGAAGTATTATTTATATTTAATCTAACGACAACTTAAACACACGACTCAAACTCACACCAACGTACAATTTTATTTTATTTAGTTTTTTGTTGAAAAGGAGGGCCAGACCCAGCAACTAAAACAAGGAGCAGCTTGCAACTACATCATCCCAGCTACACGAATCCCCAACTATGGCACCATTCTTGCCCAAGCTCAAACACACAACAACATACAATTATATCCCTGATATACTGCTCGTTTAAATATCACACCAATTAATAATGAAAAAGTTAGGCAAAATCATATTCTACTTTTGTTGCCCAAGGGGTCATAAACCTGACCCAAGTCAAGTAAAAGTTACACTTGACATACATTTTCGTTAACATTGTGAAAGTTAAATACTCCCTCCGTCCCGGAATACTCGACCCGGTTTGACCGGCATAGAGTTTAAGAGACTTGAATTGACTTATTTAATTTAATAGGTAGTAGTTGATAGTGGGTATTATTTTAATGTAGTTAGTGGGAGGTGGGTTAAGAGGTGGGTTGGGGGAGAGTAGGGGTTGAATTTTTAATTATTTTTTGTATGGAGTAAGGGGTAGGTGGGTTAATAGGGGTGGAGTGAGAAATAATATAATATTGTTAGGATATTTCCATTTTTAGAAACAGGTCAAGTATTAAGGGACGGCCCGATAAGAAAAACAGGTCAAGTATTCCGGGACGGAGGGAGTAGTTAATGAGAGGCAAGTATCACTTGACAGTTGACACTTGACAGCAGGAAGCTGCCAAGGATGCTCAACTTTTATCCTTTCATTTTTTTTTTACATCTTCTTAATATGTGTCAAAATAAATTGTTTCATGTAATAAGAACGAAGAAAGTATAAGCTTAGATAAAACAAAGATTATCCGTCGTTTAAGGGTGTGTTCGGCGGTAGCGTTTGAGATAGCGGATAGTGTTCTGATCTAATCAAGACACCACTTGTAAGTTTGTAAGTGTTTGGCAAGGTAGTGATATAGGTAGCGGTTAATGATTGAGGTAACGGTTGAGTAGCTTTTGTCAGACGTTAAAAAATTAGTAGCGGGTAGCGTTTGATAAATTTTTAATAAAGTTTAAAACAATATACATCGGTTTAATTTTATTTTACAATCTCAACCGCTACTTTTACCGAACACTAATACTAGTTACCCGCTTCTTTGACATTTCCGCTATTATTCACCGTTACTCGTTATTATGTCAGTTAGCCGCTACTCAACCACTACCTGCTACTCAACCGATAACTGCTACCCGCTAGTTTTGGAGAACATGGCATAATCTATTAAGATAAGAAAGAGTACCCCTAAAGGAATACCAAAGAAAATCTGGTGCCCATCTAAGTAGATACCTAGTATTTAGTCTATACCTAGTATTTAAAAAGGATAACCAGATATGATTAGATGACATGTGTCACCTCCTTCTTTCATCCATGGATTTTTTATTTTTAAATTTATTTTTCATTTTTTTTGTCATACGAAACATTTCACAACTTCAACACATCTTTCACTTCATCTTTCTCATCCAACATAAATTCACCATTGAATTCATATTCAACCTCTACTATTTCATCTTCCTCTTTAACACTTAATATTAGTTTACCATATAACTTATATATTTTTTCAACTTAGAAATTTGATCACCTCTAAATAAATCACATACTCTAACTAAAATCACAAGCGCTCAATAAAATTAACACTTTAAAAGACAGTTTAACAAACACTATATAATCGGCAACTTTTGTGTAAGACCACCTTACCGAAAAGACCACTTTGATTGTTTAACTAATTGGTTCCATTGGTTAACTAATTAGTTCTAGGGCTTAAGTAATTGGTTTCAGTGCTAACTAATTAGTCCCGGTGCTTAACTTATATGACACAAGGTGGTCTTTTGTATAAGACCTTTATATAGAAGTTTGCACTATATAATTTTCCGTTCTTTGAACGGGCTCCAAAACTAGTTCCATTTGTAACGATGACCGCCAGTTATTCAATTAAGAGGATTGGTCGCCGGCTTGATGAGCTGGCAAAGTTTTTGTATAGGTGGGGTCATCTAGAGATGATGACACGCGTACCAATATGAATCTTTTTGATAGATATGGCGGTAAATGCGGAGTAGACAAAGTGACAAACCCTTCTGTGGAAGCAAATTAAAATTGGTGGGAAATCGACACAACGTTTTGCTAAGACTTATCCAATCCACTAAAAGTCGTTTTACTTGTGCTGTTTTCACAATTTGTCATTTGTAGAATCAGATGCACGATTATTATTACTTCATTCTCCCTAATTAGTAATTTAGGTGAAGCAAATACTTTTGGTGTAAATTAAAGTGGACAGTGAAAAGCGAGTGAGAAAATGTAAAATACAAGTAACAAATAAAACCCAAATTCTTATATGAGATTGTTCTCACCATCAATTGTAAAGTAAGACTAATTCACACTTGCAAATTTACACTACAAGAAATTGTACTATTAATGACGGGAAATCCCGTCGCGAAAGGCCAATAATCGTTGATTAACGACGGGATTTCCTGTCACGAACCCGTCATAAAAGGGGGCCGTCGTTAATAGAAATTCCGTCGTAAATCCGTCGTAAAAGACATTTGCGACGGTTATTCCCGTCATTGTTTGGTTGTTAGCTCCGTCGCAAAAGACTTTTGCGACGGGATTTTTGACCCGTCGTAATTAGGTTGTCGTTAAAGATACAAATTCTTGTAGTGTTAAGTATGTTACTTCTATAGTTTGGACATGTTACTTTTTTTTTATATAATTTTAGAGGAGGTACTTTTTTTAGTTTAGGTATGCTACTTCTATAGTTATACATGTTACTTTTTTTTATACGGAGTAGTTTTAGGGGAGATACCTTCTTAATTTAGGTATGTTACTTCTGTAGTTTAAACATGTTACTTTTTTTTTTTTTTTATAATTTTAGAGGAAGTACTTTTTTTTAATTTAGGTATGTTACTTTTATAGTTTATACATGTTACTTTTTATATATGGAGTAGTTTTAGGGGAGATGCCTTCTTAGTTTAGGTATGTTACTTCTATAGTTTAGACATGTTACTTTTTTTTTTTTAATAATTTTAGAGGAGGTATTTTTTTTAGTTTATGTATGTTACTTCTATAGTTTAGATATGTTACTTTTTTTTTTATATAATTTTAGATGAGGTACTTTTTTAGTTTAGGTATGTTACTTCTATAGTTTAGACATGTTACTTTTTTTTTATACGGAATAGTTTTAGGGGATGTACAGTTTTAGTTTAGGTACTCCGTATGTTACTTCTATAATTTAGACATGTTACTTTTTTTTATATATAATTTTAGAGGAGGTAATTTTTTATTTTAGCTATGTTACTTCTATAGTTTAGATCTGTTACTTTTTTTTTTATAGTTTTAGGGGAGGTACGCTATTGGTTTCGCGCTCGTCACACCATCAAGTCGATGGTGTGACTGGTCTCACAGGAGACGCACTGTAAATAAAATAAGTTTAATAAAATGGTTTTTACGACTTACGACTATAATTGGGATAATAAAAAAAAAACACGACAATTAACTTCTCGGTCAATAATATATCCAAATATCTTGATTCAAAAACAAAAAAAAAACAAAAAAAAACTACATATTCGCTTGAGAATTTCTCGGAATCACTTGTTAAAAATGACACAGCCTCGACGAAAAATGCAATTTCTAGATTACAATATGTTTTTGAAGAAGGCGTAGTTTCTATTAAAAAAATGCACTATCTAGAATTCCCTTAGATCCAGAAGAAGGCAAAGAGAAATTGAGTGTGGTTATCAAAATAAAGCCACACGTGCAAGTCAATGGCCGGAAGCTTGCCTTTTGTCGTCTTTTGCAAAAAAAAAAAAAATTGCATTTAAGTGTTATTTCACAAAAAAATATTATACTTCCTCTGTTCTTTTTTAAATGACACAATTATTCAGGCACGTTTGCTAATGCATGATTTCAAACGTTCAAACGTTGATATATATATTCCTCAAGATCACCATGGAGAAAAGAATTATTTACATCCTGTAGGCACAATGGGGGATTTGTAGGAATGAGTTTTTGTAATAGTGGGGGGATGTCAAACTTGAAATTATTAATGAGAGTTCTAGTACTTCTTCTATTTATATTGCTTAGTCTGTTGTTATATGGCATGCAAGGTTGGATCATCTCAACATTGCTTCAATTAAAAAGTTTAAACAATTAAAACTTGATTCCCAGTTTTTTCTAAAACTGATTTTGCAAAATGTGAAGTATGTATTGAGGCCAAGTTTTCTAAGAAACCATTTTAATCAATAGATAAACAAACTGAAGTATTAGAGTTTGTTCATAGTGACTTGGAATATTTTTAAATTACGAGAGGAAGGGTAGCAAAAGGTATTACATTTTTTTTTGATGATTTCTCAAGATTTACCATGGTTTATCTTCTCAGGTCAAAAAATAAAGATAAGAAAATGTTCCTCAAATACAAGGTAGAGGTAGAAAATCAACTTGATAGGAAGATCAAGATACTTAGGAGTGACATGGGTCGTGAACATGACCCTAACACTCTTAAGGAATTTTGTGTGAAAAATGGGATCATTCATGAGACAACGGCTCCCCACACCCAAGAAAAACAACATTGCTGAAAGGAAGAACATAACCTTGACATGATGAATTCTTATTAGTTTTGGGTTTTCTAATAACATGCAGGGAAGGCTATCTTATATGAACATGGTACCTCACAAGAATCTAGATGAAACTCCATATGAAATATGGAAGGGTCGTGCATCTAACCCAGGTTACATGAAAGTGTGGGGGGTTTCTAACAGAGGTGGCCGTACCCATCTTCAAGAGGGACAATATTTGTCCCAAAACAGTTGATTGTATTTTCATTGGTTATGCTTACCAAAGTGATGCATATCGTTTTCTTGTCAAAGGTGCTAAAAATTCTTATGTAGGTGGTAACATCATTGAGGCAAGACATGCCGAGTTTTTTGAAACTGTATTTCTTTTGAAAATATCTTATAACAATGATGTGCCTTCTTCTAGCACTTCATCTAGTATGCCTGTTGGTGCTCCACCCACTTTTAATGTTGATTCACAATTGGATCCAAGGAGGAGCAAGAGGGAAAGAAAGGAAACCCGTTATGGTGATGATTTTATTACTGCTTTCCTCACTGAACCTTTCTTGATTAATGATGATTTTGTGTATATATACATTTTGGAAGATGATCATAGGACCTATGAAGAGGCTATGAGATCAGTTGATGCAGTATTTTGGGAAGAGATAATAGATAATGAACTCTAGTCAATCCTAAGTAATAATACTTGGGAATGTGTTGATTTACCTAGGGCTTGCAAGCCCATTACTTATAAGTGGATCTTTAGAAAGAAATTGAAATCTACTAGATCCATTGACAAGTATAAGGCCACAATTGTAATAAGGGGTTTGACCCAAAGGCATGGTATTGATTATTTTGATATTTACTCTCATGTCACTAAAATTTCAACCATTAGAACTTTGATTGCTCTTGCTTGCATTCATGATCTTGTTGTGCATCAAATGAATGTTAAAACTGTATTTTTGAATGGTTATTCGGATGAGGAGATTTACAAGTTCCAACCATAAGGTTTTGTTGTTCCTGGTCAAGAGAATAAGGTTTGTAAATTAGTCAAGTCGTTGTATGGATTTAAGCAAGCTCCAAAGCAATGGCATGCCAAATTTGACAAGACCATGAATATAATGGGCTTCATGTAAAAGAAAGTGATTCTTATGTTTACCCTAAGCATGATTCTAATGGTTATGTGATTATTTGTCTTTATGCAGATGATAGTTTAATATTTGTGATTGACTTGGATCGAGTAAATGAGACAAAGAGTTTGGATCGAGTAAATGAGACAAATAGTTTTCTAAGTTCTAAATTTGAAATGATAGACATGGGTGAGGAAGATGTGATTTTGGGAGTAATAATCAAAATAACTTCAAATGGAATTTGTCTTAGCCAATATCACTATGTTGAAAAACTACTTAAAAAATTTAACTCATTTGACGTCAATCCCGTTAGGACTCCTTATGATCCAAGCATTCACTTAAAGAAAACTAAAGTTGATCCTATTATCTAATCTGAATATGCTAATATTAGTGTTAGTGTTATATTTCTTATAAATTGCACTAGACCTGACATTGCTTACTCTATGAGTAGTTTAGCAGGTACGCTCATAACCCAAGTAATGATCATTGTGATGCCTTGAATAAATTTCTTAGGTACCTTAAGGGTATCGTGAATTGAGTTTTGCACTACTCCAAGTTTCCAGGAGTTTTGAAAGGGTATTGTGATGCCAATTGGGTTTCTGACAATGATAATGTCAACTCTACCCGTGTTTATGTCTTCACCCTAGGGGGTTAAGCTGTATATTGGAAATTTTGAGAACAATCTTGTACTGCTATGTCTACTATGGAATCTGACTCTTGAACTGGCAGGTTATGAGGCAAAATGGTTGAGAAATGTGCTTCCAGATATTCCGATGTGGGGGAAGCCAACTCCTTTAGTTGCACTTCATTGTGATTCGCAAGCGGCTATTGCTGTGGCAAACAATCATGCCTGCAATGGGAAGAAAAAACACATTCGTTTGAGGTATAAGGCCGTCAAAGAATTGTTGTCAAGTGGAGTAATATCACTAGACTCCGTAAAGTCTGAAATGAACATTGCATATCCGTTAACAAAAAACCTGTGTAGAAAACTAATTTTGAAAACATCGGAATGGATGGGGTTGAGACCCATTGGATGAATTGTAAAGTAATAAGCTCCTACTCACAATGAGTTCAAAAGGGAACATTATGTAATAATCCGGAAGCATAAAATTTTATTTTTGTCTATCCCCTAGATGTTATTAATTATGTGTGCTTGCTACAATCGGAAAGAGGTTGAGCATACGGCTCTTAATGAACCCATTCTCTATTTTTGGTGGTGTGAAGGTAGTTCACACTTGATGGGATTCACCTACGTAGGTCTGGAAGTGTGGCCGCTTCCTATGAAGATTGCGATATGGGCTATTCTCTAGAGCACCTATAACCATATCCAGGTCGGACGTATGGCTAGTGTAAGGAGTCACTTTATTCGCGGAGTCAGAATATCATACATATTCAGTTGCGTGCTTTGAGTGACGGATTCCTAACTCCCTATCAAGTTCAATACGAAAGTCACTTAGTAGGAAAGAGATCATAGCTCAAATGTAACTAAGTGTTAATTCAAGTCGAAAGACATTGACACCTATTCAACCGTTAGTTTTGTCCAAAATCAATATCCTTCTCTTCTCTCTTTCTAGACCTCATCTTCGAACCCGTGGGAGTTTGTTGGAAGTTCTTGTTGGAAAACACAAAAGAAAAGAGTGTACAATGAGAAGAGTATTTTTTCCCACGTTGAAAGAATTTTCCATATTCTCCTTATTTATATATTGTTTAAGAAAGTGTGAGAGTGGTATGTGTGGACACATAACACACACGCGTGCAACGGCCTGGTCGGGCTCGGACTCAGGCCTTGGGCCTTGGGATCTTGAAAATGTGATGCGCGGGCATGGGGTGGGTTTTGTAGGCCTTACCTATTCTTTCTGGTATCAGGTTGTTTTGGTTAAGTCCTTGTTACAGGAATCTGTATTGATTACGTAACCGTTGGATTAATTAGCATTAATTGCGTCCATTACAGCCATAATCACCTGCCCGTTTTTTACTGTTGCCATCTCCACATTATTGCTATGTTCAATCAATCTCCTGTTCATTCGTCCCATACATAGAATTCAATCACTTTTCATAAACTAAAACACATTGCTTTCTCTCTCAAATTGCTCTCGATTTTGAGCATATGTTCTGACTCCATCCAGTTTTGTGAGCGCACACAAACTCGGAGTTGCGCTAATTTTGAAGGGATACCGCATTCTGTTCTACTGCACTGGGAGGTAGGGTAATATTGTCCTTTAGGACAGTGGGTGTCCACGACGCAACAATTGTTCATAAATCCGTTCATTATTTCGGATAAGTTTGTTCTAACTTTGATATTATCGCAACAATACATATAACGTATGATTCATTAGGTGAAGGAATATCTATTCTAAATCATCAAAATATCACTTGTTGTCGACTTTGAAAATTGTAAGTGGCGTAAAGTTTATTCTTTTCATTTTAATTTATTATTTTTAATTATCAATTTCAATTGAAAAACATGTTGCTAATATTTATCTTTAGAATGACGCAAATATATTCCTTACGAACGATCCTTGGAATAATATAGCCAGAAATATTTGTGATAAGTGGATTTGCGCCTCTTTTACAGAAACGGAATATTCATTTTTTTTGTGGAATTAACTAGAAATGCATGGTACAATTAATATTTAATTTTGGGTTAATATTCCATCATTCACGAGTCATGATTGTTTTATACATCAACTAGTTATTGCCTCGGGCGATGTCCCGAGTATTATATGTAATTTGAGTATAAATCTTAATTAAAATTGAGTTAATTTTTTTTTTAAAAATGTTTGATATTTAAATACATACATGCAACATGAGATAAAGTGCATAATTTTTATATTTTATTTTGTAAGGTGATTGAATATAAAATTTGGTTAAATATTTTAGTAAACTAAATTCAAATTTAAAATGGAGAAGTCGTTTGCTATGTTTAAATTTCAATTATTCATTTTTTTCACCACAAGAATTGTATCTTTAACAACAACCTAATTACGACGGGTCAAAAATCCCGTCGCAAAAGCCTTTTGCGATGGGGCTAACAACCAAACAATGACGGGAATAACCGTCGCAAATGTCTTTTACGACGGGTTTACGACGGGATTTCTATTAACGACGGCCCCTTTTTATGACGGGTTCACGACAGGAAATCCCGTCGTTAATCAACGATTATTGGCCTTTCGCGACGGGATTTCCCGTCGTTAATAGTACAATTTCTTGTAGTGTTTATAGCTTTAACTGGCTTGCAAAAAAAACATAGTTGTAAATGAACCTGTAAAAAAAATGTAAATGTAAATAGAAAAATTGTAAGTACAGTTATTTTGATAAGAAATAATTACAATACATATTTATGGTAGGTAGTAAAGTTTTAATATAAACATAATTTATATGTTTTGGATTGCTTAAATATCATATGTTGTGTTATTGGATTAGTGGTTAAAGTTCTAGTTCATGAACATGAGGTCATGAGTTCAAGCATTGATGTTTGCATTTCTTCATATTTTTGTAAGAAAATACTATATGTCAATGTGACCATGACTTGGCGCTATGTCACCTGCCACCATCTAATGGGGACGACATGTGGTGAGAGGGCATGAAGCGCCATTGAGTTTTAATAATAGTATAGATAGATAAATATTTATGAGTTCAAAATTTGAAATGAAGGATATGAGTGGGGTAGATATGATTTTGGGAGTAAAATTATAAAAACTCGAGTTAGGTTTCTTAAAAAGTTTGACTCATTCAATGTCGATTTTGTTAAAACTCCTTACGGAGTAGTTTTTTTTTTTTTTTTTTGATTCAACGGAGGAGAAGGCTCCAAAAGAAAGAAATACTGTAAAACGAAAAACAACAAACAAGCTTGCTCCTTACGGAGTAGTAACTTTAAGCAAAGTGATAACGACGTGCAAATTAAATTGCTAAGAACGCCGAGGGTTGATTTTCTTCCCATTATTATAGACTTGTATGTACTACTTATCAGCGCTAAACCTAACTTCTCGAGTTTATTTTTTCCGGGCTTAATTTATCATAATTATTCCGAACTTACTACATACTACTAGTATAACTTAATTTACTTAGGTAAATTGTTAGTAAATAACCCATACTTAATTGGTAGAAGATATGCCCACTTACATATAGAGCTACATGCAACTGTATTATTTTATATTTTTGTAACCCTTTAATAAAGCATATTTTTATAGTCCAAAGTGCAATTTTATTGCTTAAAATCACATAATTTTTTAAAAAAGCATATTATTAAATACAACACAATCACTAACATAAAAAGAACATTTTTAAATTAAAAATAATACTCGGTGTAATATAAGTTGAGAAACAAATAAATTAGGTATATTACTATGATAAATAGTGTAACTATTTTAATGGTGGTGATATGCGTTGAAATCAAAATAAAATATAATTGATTATTACGGATAAAATAGAAATGCCCGCTAAAAATTCACAATGATTAACCCAAAATAAAAAAAAGCACATAAAATTAACGAAGTATAAGGCAAAATACGATATTTTCTAACTAAATTGCATAGATTACCAAAATGGATGTTTAACCCATTAAGGAAATTTAAATCTCAACTTAAACAAAGTTTGGTTCTCAAATTTGATCGCAAAAAATTTAGAAGGAAATGTAAATTGTTGTTAATAGCTCACCTCTTGGGTTTATATTTTAGATTTTTTTTTTATTTTAAAAGCAAAAGAGAATTATATTTTGAAAATAAACGTCAATTGTAAAAATGTGCTTTTAAATAAAAAAAAAAAGCTTTTGTGAGTCAACAATACAAAAACAAATGAGTTGCATGAAGATTACGTGTAGCTTTACATGCATGCAAATAGGGGAGGTGATTAATCCAATGAAGAATTCCACTTCTTATAAGTTGATTAGTAGATTACGTACAATTTGATTTCCTTGAAAATAGTAAAAAAAAATTATTTAGTTTATTATTTGTCTGCAAACGGATGTACCTTCTAATTTGTGGATTATTTTAAGGCTAAATTTGTGAAAATATATAAAGCAAAATATTGAATAAGTTTATGGAACGAATTTAACTTGGAAGAGTCTTAAATTTTCCAAAATGAATGAAGTAGTTAAAATACAATATATACTAAAGGGTAGTTTGATAACTACTTGGTATCTTTGAAGAAGAGGTGGGGTTTTTTTTTGCCAACATATTGAAATTTCAAAGAGGAATTTAGCAAAACTTAGAGATAATTCCACGATGAACATATCAAAAGTAGAGATAGAGTCCAAATATGAAATATCCCCCGAAACCCATGGAAAAATGAAACTTGGTCTGAAAAAATTAGGAAAAAAATAAAAAATGTAGATGAGCCGACAAATAGTGAAAATCTCCTTAGAATGGCAGAGTTGTCCGCACATTCCAGCTAGACTTGTTCAAACCCATGCCACAACTCCACAAGCATCCGAGGATTATCCATTACTAGATCAACTAACACCCATTTTTTATTTAATTATTTAATTACACAAACTGTCACTTTCTTTCTCTTTTCACCCAATAAATGACACCCAGCTTCCTACATGTCGTTGTTCTATTGGCTTTCACACCAATATGTTTCTGGTCACCATGTAACTTTAACGCCAACCACTCAGCCCGGCGTAATTATTATATCAATTTATAAAATTAATAATATTAATAAGTATGGTCTAAAGGGAAGAAATTAATTTATAGTGTATTGAAAAGAATAAAAATGCATGGGTATGACCGTATGACCAAGGTCCAAGAGTAAGTAACATAACATTCCTTTAATTCTATCCATTTTTAGATAAGGCTCCACCACGGCTGGTGCCATTCCCCAACTTCTCACGATGCTTCCTTCGGCTCCACGTTTTTCTATTTTTTTGTGTTTCCAATATTCGCATCCTATTCTATTTATTGTCAAGTTATTCTAAATATTCCACTAATAATCCGTATTGGATATTGGAAAAAATAAGTTAAGTGCATTAATTCAAACCTAATTTTTACTCTACCTCAATTACACTTTAGATAAACTATGATATATATATATACGGAGTAACATTTAGAGAAATTATCTTTATTTATGTTTACTTTTCCTTTTAAAGATTGCGTATATGATCAAAGTAGAATTGAAGTCTTACCAAACAATGAAAAGTTTATTTAAATCACATTAATGAGATTAATCGTTCTGAACTTATATTAACTAGTAAAGATATATTAAAATGAAAAATTCGAACAAAAATCAATTGTCCGGAAATGAAATGAGGCTAGCTACTTAATTTTATTCTATCATTCATTGTAACGGCATAAAATGACTTGCAACTCACAAATTTCAACTTGACAAAAAAAACAAAAGTTAATTGGAGATCTTCAATTCAAAGCCTACTAGAACTTTAAGAAGACCTAAATCCTAAAAATCTTTACTTGCACCGATCCAACTTAATCAAAACGACCGAGTAAACACCGCGAAGGATAATTACAATGACTGTAAGTGAGTTTGGTCCACGTAAAATGAAGAATTTGTTACGTTCAACCTATTTTTACAGGATACAAAATAAATTCCACAAAGTATTCAGTATAGATAAAGGTTCAAATAATGCACTACACAAGTTTTAAACACGATAAACTTTAGCAAAATCCTTATAAAAACAAATTAGATGAGTGTTTATAAGTTCAAATATCTGCAAATTATATCCGCTGATTTCATTTAGTGTAAATTATTGTCCGCACTATGTGTTCCGGTGTTGTAAAGATGGAAACAATGGGCTTCGAATGAAGCCCCTTTTGTATGTGTTGAAGATCTTGCTTGTTTGAATGAGTAGAGTCCGAATTCACCTGCACAAGAGCAAAGTCACTGGCCTCGGGGGTGTTTCCGAGGAAAGCCCCTCCGATGCCTAAGTAAGAACGATGCTCGGATTCTAGAGAGAAGTTCTCTAGAAGAGTAGTCTTAAGGCGATAAATTGGACGTACCTTGAGGTGTGAGCCTTGGCGGCCTATTTATAGTGTTTGCATAATAAATGCCCATAGGTCATTTATTGCTTTTGGGCCTTGGGCCTTGATGGATGGCTGACTAGCCATTGGTAGGTTTGATGCTGTTTCTTTAGTGCCATTGGGCTTTAGACTTAGTGGCCCAATTGGGAATCAATTGGGAGCCCAAACAACATGCCCCCCAGACCCGGTCCATTTAGAATTAAATGGGTGGGTTTCCAGCTGTCAGAAGTCCGAAAGTTCCCTCTTTTTTTTTGAAAAGAGATGATTTGCATTGATGACAAGTGTTGGGAGTTGTATTGTGTCGTGGAGATCGTGGGTTGAGGAAGTTGATGCGCCCTTTTTCTTTTCTATAAATACTGGGTGCTTTGCTCTTTTCGAACTTTTTACTCCTTCTTTCAAACCCATTCTCTCTCTAAATTCCGGCGATCGCAGTGCAATTTGTTTCTTCAGATCTACGAAATTCGGCCAACTTTAGACTTCGGGAACTTGTGTTGTTTGCTTTATCGGCGAATTCCGCTTCGGAAAAAGGTAATTTGTTTCTGAGTTCTCCTTTTTTCTTCGTTCTTCCTTCTACCCCTCAATCTAAACCCTAGATCGAGATTTCGCGACCATGGCAAAGAATAGGGGCAAAAGCAAGTTCGTCGTTGGCTCCTCTAGTGAGAGGGAGAACGTGCCTTCGGGGAGGCTACCGAAAACTTCGAGGGGTCGGCCTTCGGCGATGCCGTTGGAGAAGCGTTCGATTGGTTGGGATGCTTCCGAAGATGATGTAGTTGGTGGGTCTGGCGTGTCTGAACGCGCAACCTCTGGTGAGAGAGCTGGCTTTTCGGGTGCTCGTCGTCGTTACCCCGAGTTTCCAGTTCATTGGACGGAAGCTGATCCGAAGGGCAGGTATGCCTCAATTTTGCACGAGACCACCAAGATCGACGGTCCGTTGGAGAAATCGGTCAGCGGTGACTGGTTGGTGGAAGCGAAGTTGGGGAATTATCATCGGAAGGCCGAGGAGTTATACGGAATTCAGCATGCCTTGGGGTATTGGTGTGAGCTTCCTGAACAAGAGCGTCCTCGGGTGACTCATCCACCGAGGGGGTTCATTTCCGTGTACACTCATCATTTGGAGAATGGTCTCCGCTTTCCTTTGGATCCGTTCGTATCCGAGCTTTTGGTGTCGTACAACATTAGTTTGGCCCAGCTCACACCCAAATCTATGAGGCACATAATCGGATTTAGATGGGTGTGTGACTTCGTCAATTTCCCTTGCTCTGTCGCTATTTTTCGGGATCTTCACGATCTGGTTCTCAACCATGCTTCCAAGGGTGATGGGTATGGTTGGTGGACCATTGTCAACAAGAAATCCCGAAAGAGGGGGGATCCGAACTACATCACGGCGTACCCTTACCTTAGCTTTGACCACAATTGGAAGACGGAGTGGTTGCTCGTTCGTGTGCCGACGGATCCGAAGCATCCCAACTTTTATCGTCCTCCGAAGTGGTTCGTGGCTCCTGATCCTGATATGAGGGGTGTGGCAGCTCCAGATCGGAATCATCGCCACTATGTGGACCTTCTCCAGTGGTTCTTGGCTCAAGAGGATAACTATCGACTGCCGTCTAGCTGGCTCCCGAATCTCAATTACATTTTGAGGGAGGACATTCTTGCTGTTGCCGGTCTCAGCAGGATTTTTGACAGGGGTAGGTGTCTTTCGGCTGAGACCGTTTTTTCAGTGAGTTTGTCCTTCTCTTTCCTGCTTCGTTTTGCTGACATATTTTGTGCTTTGTTTTTGCAGAGTACGGCTTTAGCTGCATTGATCCTAAGAAGTTGGGCATTTCTTTGGATTTGAAGAGTATTCACGACCCGGCTCCCGAGTACAAGTTCGGAAAAGATAACCCTCGTAATCCTCGCCTGAAGGATTACGTGTTGTCTCCTTCGGGGGTTGCTCGGATATCCGAAGTTCGAGCTGATCCGTGGGATTCCGCCTCCTCTGTTGAAGCTGTTCCTGTGAAGGTTGTGCTTCCTGTGTTGAAGACAACTTCGGACCCGGTGAGTGTTCATTTATAGGCTCGATTTTCTGTTTGTCTTCTTCTTTTCGGTTGGCCGTCGGCTAACGTCTTGGTCCTGGACCATCTTTTTAGGGTCCTGGGACTGACGTTGTGCCGCGTGCCGTTCCTTCGGTTTCATCCCCGGCTCGGATAGATATCTCTTTATCTAGGAACCGGGTACTTCACGCTTTTTTCTCTATTTCTTCCTTTTTTCTTCTTTTACATTCGTTGACCCTTGGTCTCCCCTTTTTAGGATCAACGCAAAAGGAAGGGTAGCACTCTTTTGAGGCCTTCCACGCATCCGAATAAAGCAAAGGCTTCTCAGCCCTCGGAGAAGGTATTTGTTCTGACTTGGAGTTTTTTGTAGTTCGTTTCTCCCTTTTTCCGAAACTAATCTTTGAACGCTTGCTATGTAGGAAGCGGTTTCGGAAGTCATGCCTCCTCCTAAGAATCTTCTTCACTTCATGCCCTTGCCAGGGCAGAAGTTAAAGAGTGTGGTGATTGCTGAACCGCCGCCCATGGACCAGCCGCTGATCGAGGAAGATATCATCCCCTCTCCACTGAAACCATCTGCTGCTTTGGGGATCGAAATCCAGGATATCACCGAGGTGATGGAGGCGATTGAAGCCGATTTTGTTCCTGGTTCGGATGTCCCTGAGGTAGCTGGGGAGAAGAAGGAGTCTGCTGATCTTCCCTTCGAGAGAGAGAAGAGTCCAGACAAGGAGATGATAGATCTCTCGGGCCCCGAAGCTGCGGTTCCCGAGGTTCAGAAGGAGGTTCCCTCTGCTGGAGAGGAGGAGCAGCCCGAGCAAGGTCTGACGAGGAAGAGGCGCCACTCAACTTTGGGTTCTACTTCTACCTCGGCCCTGGATAGGCTGATCCATGCTGATCCCTGTTCGGATGTTCCGCTAAAACGGATCCCCGAAGAAGTAAGGGAGGCGATGGCTCGGTATGTCAGGGCTCCGATTTTGGGAGAGGACCCCTTGGCTCACGTGGGATCTTTGGTGGGCCCCGAGGCTGCTCGGGAGAATCTGCTTCGTGCTAACCCGCAGTGGAGGGTTCCTGGGGCCGAAGAGAGGAATCCGGCTATGATGGCCCAGTACTATCTGAACGAGGTAATTGCTAGATTTTTCTCTTTGAGTTGTGTTTTTGTTTTATGTTTTTCCTATTTTTGCTCATCTTTCTCTCGTTCCCAGGCTGTTTTCTGGTCCTCGTTCGCTTCCGAGTGTAGCTCGGTTGAGGAGAAACAATTGAGGAAATATCGTGAGGCTTATGCTCGTGATATTCCCATTTTGGACCAGAAGGCTGGGCAACTCCTCTCCGAGCTTACGGAAGTCAAGCAGCTATACCTTCAGTATAGTCGCGAGGCTAGAGAGTCTGCTGAGAAGATTGGGGCCGAGGTTGGCCAGCTCATCTTCCGAGTTGAAGAGGATGCTGAGAAGATCGCTTCCTTTGCCGAGGAAAAGAAGGATATGGCCGCTAAGTTCGCTAGCGAACTTGAGGAAAAAGATAGACTCTTCCAGGAGATGAAGTCTAAATTTGAAGCGGCCGACAAGGAGCATAAAGAGGCAGAGTTAAGGCTTTGCCATTTTGTCCAGCATCGGGAGCTGATCCAGCAGCAAGCTGATAAGGTGCCTGTCCTTCGGCTGAAGCTTCGGGAAAAGGATGACTATATTCGGAAGTTGGAGCAGGAGCGAGTCGACCTCTACACTGCTGATCAGTGTAGAGAGCAGTACTGGAACGGCATCCTGGGTGCTCGGCGCATGTTTGCGAAGCACATGCCTCACTTCCCTTGGAACGAGAAAGTTCCCCTATGGATGCAGGCCGAGGACCACTTGGTGGAATGCCAAGCTGATCGAGATGAAGCTGAAGCTGAACGCCAAGCTGCTCTCGCAGAGGCTCGGGCCCAGAAGGAAACTTTCGAGGGTGATACTACTGCTGGGGGTTCTTCGAAGGATGCTCCCCTAGGGGCCGCTCCTGAGACTCCCAAGAGTTAGGGATTCGGGCAGTCGTCTTCTTCAGAGTCGGTCGGTTCCAGTTGAGGACTTCCGAATATGTGCTTGCTTTTCCCCCTTTTGCCTCGGCGCTGCGTTGTACTCGTTTCTTTTTGCTTTCTTAGTACTTCGGTAGGCCGGTATTGTCTGTTGATGGCTGCCGATTTTAACTGTTTCATTTTGTTTTCAATTTTTGAGGTTTTCAATGTATTTGTACTTCCCCCAAATATTGAATGAAAAATGAGTGTTAGTTACTTGGCTGCTTTTCAATTTTGTACTTTCGAGCTTTTCTTTGAATCCGTAGACTTGCTGAAAACCTTTTGATCTTGCGAGCTCTTTCAATCCGTAGATTTGTTAAGAGACTTTTTATCTTTGCGAGCTCTTCAAACCCGTAGATCTGCTAAGAGACTCTTTAGTTTATGAGTTCTTCAAATCCGTAGATCTGCTAAGAGACTCTTTAACTTTGCGAGTTCTTCAAATCCGTAGATCTGCTAAGAGACTCTTTAGTTTTGCGAGTTCTTCAAATCCGTAGATCTGCTAAGAGACTCTTTAGTTTATGAGTTCTTCAAATCCGTAGATCTGCTAAGAGACTCTTCAGTTTATGAGTTCTTCAAATCCGTAGATCTGCTAAGAGACTCTTTAGTTTATGAGTTCTTCAAATCCGTAGATCTGCTAAGAGACTCTTCAGTTTATGAGTTCTTCAAATCCGTAGATCTGCTAAGAGACTCTTTTAGTTTCCAGACTCTTCAAATCCGTCGATCTGCTCAGAGGTCTGGATTGTTCTTCCGATCTCTTGTGGTTCGGAAACCTGGGCAAGAGATCGCTAGTCTGCCTCTTAGTTATGCCTTCGGCGATCCGTGGATCTGAGCCGGAGTTTTATAACTTGATTCGAGCGACTGTTTGTGGCGAACAAGTTTTATTTGGTTATCGCGAATCCGAGGATTCTGGACGATTCCCTGGAGTGTATGATTTGGTCATTCCTTGCATTTTATCAAGGAATGGGCAAAGTCAACCTGTTTTTAGTCTCGGATTGATCAGATCCGAGGCTGCATATATATATAAGGGGACAATAAATATAGAGATAAGTTTAATGAAACACATGGTGCCAATGGCTTTCCTCTTCTCATTAAACAACTTACTTGGCTTGACAGAGATCATACAAAATATTTCTTGAGAACATCGGTATTCCAATGGTTCTTCAGAATTGTTCCATCTAACTGTTTCAGCATAAACGTGCCTGGCCTTTTTTCGGAGTGGATGATGTATGGTCCTTCCCAAGTGGCTGAGAGTTTGCCATGGATCCGTCCTTTCTGAACCGAGGCGGCGTTTCTGAGCACTAGATCACCGACTTTTAGGGGTCTGGCGTTGACTCTTCGGTTATAATGCTTGTTGACCCTCTGCAAATAGGCTGCGTTGAGTGTCCTTGCATCGTTCCGAGCTTCGTCCAGTAGATCGAGAGCTTCAGACAGAAGTTGGTTGTTGCTTTCTCCCTGGAGCCCATCATACCTGTTGTATGCCTGGATCCTCAGGCTTTCTGTTCCGATTTCCACAGGGATTACGGCTTCGGATCCATATACAAGGTGGAACGGTGTTTGCCCGGTAGCTTCTTTCTCTGTGGTCCGAAGGGACCATAGCGTTCCGGGTAGCTCTTCTAACCACTTGTTTTTGTCATCCTCGACTCTTTTCTTGAGTGCATTGAGGATGAGTTTGTTAGCAGCTTCGGCTTGCCCGTTGCTTTGTGGGTGGCAGACTGCCGAGTAAGCTAGGTGTATGCCGAACTGTTTGCACCACTTTTGCAACGGGGTGTTGTCGAACTGTTTCCCGTGGTCGAAGACCATCAGTCTTGGTATGCCGAACCTTGTGATGATGTTCTGCCATATGAACTTGCGGACCTGAGGTTCGGTGATGGAGGAGACAGCTTCGGCTTCGATCCATTTGCTAAAATAGTCGACTCCTACAATCAACCACTTCTTCTGGTTCGTCGCTGAGGGGAAGGGACCAATGATGTCTAACCCCCACTGTGCGAATGGTAAGGGATACAGTGTTGATTGTAGGGTTTGAGCTGGTTGATGGATGGTTGGTGCGAACTTTTGGCATTTCTCGCATTTCCTTGCCATCTGCTTTGCCTCGGAAACCATAGTGGGCCACCAGTACCCAGCCCGAAGGGCTTATGTGCCAATGTCCTACCTCCAATGTGGTTTCCGCATATCCCGAGGTGGATTTCCCTTAGGATGTAGTCAGCGTCTGTTGGACCCACACATTTTAGCAGCGGAGCAGAGAATGATTTCCTCATGAGCTCTCCTTCGGCGCTGATGATGAACCATTTGTTGAATCTTTTCAGTTTTCTCGCTTGCAGCTTATCTTCGGGAAGTTCTCCCCTTTCTTTGTATGCAACTACTGCGTCCATCCAGCTAGGTTCGGTACGTAAGCTGCATACTGTGGTGGGTAGCAAGTCAATGCTTCTCTCTTGGTGAACTTCCACGTGGACCAACCTGTTTAGGTCGATGAGTGTTGAGCTTGCGAGTTTTGACAGTGCGTCTGCTTGCGTGTTTTGTCCTCGGGGGATGAGGATGACTTCAAAGGATCTTAACTTTGACGTTAAGGATTTAATTTTTGCTAAATAGGCTGTCATGCTGGGCCATTTGGCCTCATACTCCCCTCGGATCTGGTTGGCTACAAGCTGGGAATCAGTTTTGAGGCGAACATGCTCGGCTTCCAGGGATAAGCAAAGTTCTATCCCTGCGATTGCGGCCTCATATTCGGCCTCGTTGTTAGTTGCTTTGAAGCCGAACTTCAATGCATACTCTATGCTTTTCCCCGTCGGGGGGATTAGTACAACTCCTGCTCCTGAGCCGTTTACTGTGGAAGATCCGTCAGTGAAGACCTCCCAAGTGCTTTTCGTGTCATCCAGCATTTCCTGGTATGAGCACTCGGCCAAGAAGTCTGCCAATGCTTGTGCTTTGATTGCTGTCCTCGGCTGATATTTGATGCCGAACTCTGATAGTTCGAAGGCCCAGACAGCCAATCTTCCTGACCTCTCTATTTTGTCGAGTACTTTCTCGAGCGGTTGGTCAGTTAGTACTGTGATCTGGTGGGAGTCGAAGTATGGCCTTAGTTTTCGTGCAGCTACCACTACTGCATATGCGACTTTCTCGATGAGTGGGTACCGGGTTTCGGCCCCTGTGAGTGTTCGGCTGGTGAAGTAGATTGGCTGTTGCTTCTTTTCTTCTTCCCGAAGAAGCACTGCGCTGACGGTTCCAGGGCTAACTGCGACATATAGGTACAGGGTTTCCCCCTCCTTTGGTCTGGCCAGTGTCGGCAGTTGAGCTAGGTGGGCTCTGAGTTGCTGAAAAGCTTCTTTTTGCTCCTGTTCCCATATCAGTTCGGGATCCACTTTCCTCGGGACCCCCTTTTTCTTGACTGGTTCTGCTTCTCCCCCGGGGAGGTTCTTTGGTTTCAGTGCTTTGAAGAAGGGGGCTCCCTTGTCCGAGGCTTTTGATATGAACCTTGTCAGTGCGGCTAACCTGCCGGTTAGCCTCTGCACATCTCTCTTGGTCTTCGGCTCGGGTAAATCCAATGCCGCTTGGACTTTGTCTGGGTTCGCATCAATTCCTCTTTCGCTCACCATAAATCCGAGGAACTTCCCTGACTTCACCCCGAAGACGCACTTTTTTGGGTTCAGCTTCATGATGTATTTCCGCAGATTTCCGAAGGTCTCTGCCAAGTCTTTGACATGGTCTTCCTCCTTGATGCTTTTTACGATGGAGTCATCCACGTAGACCTCCACGTTCCTCCCTTTCTGGTCGGCGAAGACGTGATCAACTAACCTCTGGTAGGTGGCTCCGGCATTTTTCAAGCCGAAAGGCATCATTTTGTAGTTGAACACTCCTGCGCTTGTGATGAACGCTGTCTTTGCCCTGTCATCGGGGTGCATGAATACTTGGTGGTAGCCTGAAAAGGCATCCATGAAGCTGAGCAGTGCATGGCCGCTGGTGGAGTCAACCAATTGATCTATCCTTGGCAGGGGATAGCAGTCTTTGGGGCAGGCTCGGTTCAGATCTGTGAAATCTACGCACATTCGCCATGAGCCGTTCGCTTTTTTGACCATCACCACGTTGGCCAGCCACTTCGGATACATGCATGGTTCGATGAATCCGGCCTCTTGCAACTTTTTTACCTCCTCGGCGATGGCTTTGTTTTTCTCCGAGGAGTAATTTCTCTTTTTTTGCTTTATTGGCCGAGCTTCAGCGTTGACGTCCAGCTTGTGACAAATCAGCTTCGGATTTATCCCTGGCATATCTCCTGCTGACCACGCAAAGATGTCTTTGTGATCCCTGAGTAGTCGGATCAAATCGATTCGGAGCCCCGAGCTTAGGCCCTTGCCTATTCGGACGCTCCTGTCTGAATTATCTTCGAGGAAGATATCCTCCATTTCTTGATCTGGCTCAGGAGACAGGGTTTCGGGGCGAGCATCAACTTCTGCGGGAGATAGGCTGCTCGTGCTTGCTCTTCTCCTTTTAGCCTCGCTTTCCTCTCCCGTGGCTCCTTTTTCTTCCTCGGGGCCGTCCCCTAGTTTGGGTTTTCGGACAGCAGTGTGGCAGGTTCTTCTCGCCACTTCTTGATCACCTCTGATTCGTTCGGCGAATCCTGCATCCGAGACGTATATCATCAGCTGATGGTATGTGGAGGGGACTGCTTGCAACTTGTGAATCATGGTTCTTCCCATGATTACGTTGTATACGGAGTCGCAGTCCATCACCAGAAATTCGTCCCGAAGGGTTTTTGCTGCCTGGCCTTCTCCCACTGTGACTGGCAGGGTGATCTTTCCTCGAGGGATAGCTGCGGATCCGTTGAATCCGATCAGAGGGTAACTGACTTTCGTCAGTGCTTCCTCTGGTTCTTCGAGGATCAGCTGTTCGAAGCAGTTTCTGAAGATGATATTGACGGCACTTCCTCCGTCGACTAGCACTCGATGCACGTTGTGGTTATTGAGGTCCATGGAAATGACTAGAGGATCGTCATGTTTGTACTGGACTCCGAAACAATCATCAGCAGTGAAGGTCATGTTCGGGGGGTGTGGCTGGTTGTCTCCCACCGCGCTGAAGTTGACCCGATGGGAGAGGGCTCTTAGGTGTTTCTTGCTGGCCTGGCCAGACTTCTGCCCCCCGAACACCACCAGGATGTCGTTTTTCTTGTGTCATGTTGCTTCGTAGACCCTCTTCTGGGGTTGCTCATGTTGTTTGCCACTGGCGGCCTTTTCTTTTTCCTCCCTTCGGTCTAACAAGTACTGTTTCAGGTAGCCTCGGCGAACGAGTTCCTCAATGTTGTCTTTCAGCGAGTTGCATTCTTCGGTGTGGTGACCGAAGTCATCATGGAACTCGCACCACTTGTTCTTGTTTCTCCGAGCTGGGTTGGAGTTGAGCTTCCCCGGTAGTTTCCACTTTTCATCATTTCTGTTGAGGCTAAATATCTCTTTTCGGGGCAGAGCTAGTGGAGTGTAGTTGGTGTATTTGGGTTGAAGTTCACCCCTTCTCCCGTCTTTCTTCGGGCTCATCTCTCTAGCTCCTACTTTCTCTTTCCCCTTCCTTGAGCTGCCCTCGGGCTTGCTCTGGGTATTCTTTGTGTCTCTCGGATCCGACGATCCCTTCAATCTTGCAGCGGCCTTGTTGAACTCTTCGGTTCTGATGAACGCATCAGCCATTTGGAGCACGTCAGCTATTCTGGAGGGGTTCTTCATTGAGAGTTCGTCACGGAACTTCCCTTCCTGGAGCGCGTGCTTCAAGGAGAAGATGGCCACGTCTGGCTGCAAGTTTGGTATGTTTGTTGAGTCCTTCATGAATCTGGCCATGAATTCTCTCAGACTTTCGTCTCTTTCTTGTTGGATTGAGGTCAGTTCTGCTGTGGTTCGCTCGGGGCGATTGTTGCTCACGAACTGTGTGCAGAATCTCTTTTTCAGCTTTTTCCAGCTCTTGATCGATCCCTTCGGCAGCGATCTAAACCACTCTCCCGCCACTCCGGTTAGCGTGGTTGGGAAATATTTACACCAACATGCTTCGGAGTAGGGACTCAAGAACATTTGCTGCTCGTAGGAGATGACATGATCCCTCGGATCTGTGATTCCGCTGTAGGTTAGGTGCGCTGGCAGTCTTACCTTCGGTATTTCTTCCATGATCAGCTCGTCCGAGAAAGGGGATGACGTGGGAGTCATGATTCTTTTCCCGAGTCTAGCCCTGATGCCTTCGTTTGCCGAGGTTCTGTGATTAGAACGTTCGGGCGTACGATGGGGGCTAGGGGTTCGATCATGCCTCCTGTCTCTTCTTCTCTCTCGGCTACTGACCTCGGGTCGTTCGCCAGATCTGCTTGGCTCGCCCACCCCGAGTCTCGTATGGATCGAGGGTCTTAACCTTGAGTGGACCGAGGGCCTCAACCTGCTGAGCACCGAGCTTCGGACCCGAGTGTTACGAGTAGTTGATTCGCTTTGGAGAGCTGTTGGAGTAGGCGATGGTCTCGCAAACCAATCTGGTTGCTGTTGTGCCCTTTTTTGGGTGTCCCACGTGCTTTCCATCCACCTCGACGTCAAGTGTGTACCTGTCAAGGGAAGGAGTTCTCGTTCGGGTCTGGACACTTCCGCACTGGGTGGCTCGTTCAGCCCTCGCCTGGTCCTCCTCTCTTCTCTGCGGTCATTTGCCAGTCCTTGCTGCTTCTCATTGAAGAGGAAGTTTTGCATGATGGTCATGGCCGCAGTGAGCTCTTCCCTAGTTGGAATCGGAGGTCCTGCATTTGTGGTGGTCGTAGCTCTGCTTGGCCGTGACCTCGCCATCGATTGAGGGTGCTCCTCTTGGTCAGATTCTGAATCTGACCGCACCATCATATCGTCGTCATTGTTGTTAACAACATCATTCACCATTTTCGCGGAAAGAGGTGATTGATGTCTTTCAAAGGCTTTGAAGTGTTCTTCCCCACAGACGGCGCCAAATTGTTCCGGTGTTGTAAAGATGGAAACAATGGGCTTCGAATGAAGCCCCTTTTGTATGTGTTGAAGATCTTGCTTGTTTGAATGAGTAGAGTCCGAATTCACCTGCACAAGAGCAAAGTCACTGGCCTCGGGGTGTTTCCGAGGAAAGCCCCTCCGATGCCTAAGTAAGAACGATGCTCGGATTCTAGAGAGAAGTTCTCTAGAAGAGTAGTCTTAAGGCGATAAATTGGACGTACCTTGAGGTGTGAGCCTTGGCGGCCTATTTATAGTGTTTGCATAATAAATGCCCATAGGTCATTTATTGCTTTTGGGCCTTGGGCCTTGATGGATGGCTGACTAGCCATTGGTAGGTTTGATGCTGTTTGTTTAGTGCCATTGGGCTTTAGACTTAGTGGCCCAATTGGGAATCAATTGGGAGCCCAAACACTATGGTTTTACAAAAGAGTACTCAACTGAAATAGTCAAATTATTGTTTCCCACAAAAATGTCGACTAAAATTCTGAAATAATAATCCAAACCCGATTTGGCCTTTTTCCATAAAATTTACGTAAGATAGAAAAAGAACTGAGAATGGTATGGTTTTCCAGAATCCTGTACCGCCAAACTCTTGGTCATTAAAAAAATAAAATCTAATTTCCCTTTATTTACCTTTTCCATTCCTTGGGTACACGATTTCGTCCTTCTACGCCAGCCCTTTCCACACGGCTTTTGTACCAATCTTCGTCCCCATTCTCCACCTATATATAAACACCTTCTCTCCCTTCACTTCCCCAACTCAGAGTCAGAGACCACATCTATCCACTCTTATCCAAATATCATCCTTCTCTCTCCTCATTATCTCACTTTATCAATACTCAAATTTCAAATTTTGAAAACAAAAAAAATGGTCGATTGCAAGACAAAGATGGCACAATCAACCCCAAATCTCACCAAGAAATCCCCTAAACTTGCAACCAAACGCAACATGTCTACTCCTCTTATTTCTCAGGTTCCATTGACTGCCGGAGAATTATCTCCGGCGTCGGATTCTTCTTGCGTAGCTTACGAAACTTACATCCGGTGGTCGGAACTGTATCAGCTCTGGAGTTCCGTTGAGTTTCCCGGTTGGGAAAGCGAGTCCATTGTTAAACCAGCTTTGCAAGGTTTGGAAATTACTTTCCGGTTTATTTCACTCGTTTTAAACGATGCTAGACCTTACGTTAACCGGAGAGAATGGAACCGACGGTTGGAGTCGTTATCAAGGGAACAAGTGGAGCTGATTTCGTTATTGTGCGAGGACGATGAGACACGTGGAGCAGCACCGATCGTTGATTTGAGTTCGTCGTTTGGTCAGGTGGTCCCACAAACGGGAAGCTCGGCAGAGGTGTGGAAGCTAGCGAGTGGCGACACCGAAACTACCGTGGTCAGCCGTACCAGCGAATTTAGTCTCCTACCTCGTTTGGCCACGTGGCAGAAGTCAGAGGAAATTTCTACAAGAATATTCTACGAAATCGAGTCTGCCATGAGAAGGTGTGCGTACACTTTGGGCCTAGGAGAGCCCAACTTGGACGGAAAGCCCAATTTGGATCACGACGCCGTTTGCCGCCCATCTGAGCTCCACGCGCTTCAAAAAGGCGCGTTGGATCATATCCAAAACCCAGAAAATCAAATCTTGTTTACAGTTCATCAAATTTTCGAGTCATGGATTTTCGCTGCGAAACAATTGCTTAATCGCATAGGAGTAAGAATTAGCAAAGAAGAATTCTCCAAAGCAACAGATGACTGTTGGATTCTAGAAAGAATCTGGAAGCTTCTAGCACAAATCGAGAGCCTTCATATGTTAATGGACCCCGACGATTTCCTACACCTAAAAACGCAGCTAAGGATGAAAACGACGTCGGATTCAGAAACATTCTGTTTCCGATCCAGAGGGTTAGTGGAGATCACGAAGCTAAGCAAAGATTTAAGGCACAAGGTTCCGGAGATTCTAGCCGTGGAGGTGGACCCCATGGGAGGTCCGGTAATACAAGAGTCGGCAATGGAGTTGTATAAAGAGAAGAAAAGCTTCGAGAAGATTCATCTGTTGCAGGCTTTCCAAGGGGTGGAATCTGGTGTGAAAGGTTTCTTCTTTAGCTACAAACAGTTGTTGGTGATCATGATGGGGAGCTTAGAAGCGAAGGCTAATTTCGCTGTCGTGGGTGCTTCTGAGTCGTCTGATTTGTTGGCTCAGATCTTTCTAGAACCTACTTATTATCCCAGCTTAGACGGGGCCAAGACTTTTATCGGGGACTTCTGGGAGCATAATGATCAAACGGTTCTTACTGCCCCTGATCAACATCAACACCACCGGAGAAATCGGACGGCTAGGCATTGATGGATTTGGTATTTATTTGACTCGGGCGGGTTGACACGGGTGATGGGCGGCAATACGGGAACGTGGGACGGAAAGGGAGTGGTGGTGTTGTCGGGGAGACGTGATAATTTTAATTACTACATGTGATATAATCCATTAGTGGAACATTGCTTTGTGTACATAGATAAATTTTTGGAATTCATATTTTTACAGCTGTATCAGTAAACCATGTACTAGTATTAGATAAGTTTAACTTTATTGTTTTTGTTACAATTTTGATTGATATTAATACAGATCCAGTCTATCTTTGGCTGAAACTGTTTTGTGAAATTTAATAATAAAGTAACTAGATAGAAGACCGTTACAAATTAAAATGTATAGTCTTGAAAGCATTAGAATGTATTTGTGTATACACGTCCTTGACAATTTTGTGTTAGTTGGGTACTCGTATATTACAAGTTTACGACTTGCACGCTCTCAAGTCAAGATGCTTATGAGAGGTGAAACTAATTTAAATGAGCATGCAATAGTATACACATCAAGAGGACTATTGAGTATATTGACTACTACTCCGTATTGAATGGAAGACTTGCGTAATTCGTTTTTCTGTCTTGTTTACGTAGGTTTGTTAAGTACAAGATGATGCATTTTCCAGGACATTTCCCAGAAAACGTTTGAATTTGACCAAAATAAGCGTAATTTAAATGAATGGGAAATAGGAAGATGCGTATTGTCGGCATGCATCTTATGATAATGGTGGTTAGTGGTTGATACAATGATAGTTGTGTATGAATTTTGGTGAAGCATGTTATGTGGCCATGGGTAGATGATGTTGCCAACTGGAAAATATTAATCTTTGTCTGGTAAGTAGTTGGGACTTGAAGAAGGTAAGATGAAGAGGGAGGAGAGAATACAGGATATGCGCATAAGATGCCATGAATCATGCTAGGAAGAACCGAGGTTTACGACCTCCTGGTTATTAACTCCATACTCCGTATTAGTTAGTTGGTATAGCATATTACATGCACCCTCATGCATTTTTCCTTACGTATGAGGAGAAAATGCAGTAGAAATCACCAACAGATATAAAATTACCTTTTGATAAAGATGGTTGTGGGCCTAAATGGGTCCGGTCCACACCGAGCCCATTATGTGTCGGGACGCGCCAAAAAGTTCAACATGGCCCAGACCCACGGGTTGTCATGTTGGGCCGGACCATCATGCCTAAGCCGTATTTTACTAAATTGAGCGTCTTTTGTCGTGTCGAGTTGAGTCGTGTCTTATCGTGCTTTTTTCCAAAAGAATGTGGCTCAGGCCCGGGCCCACGACTTCGTGCTCGTGTCGGGTCGTGCATTTTACGTGCCCACATCGTGCCATACTTTTTTCGTGTTTTGTCGGTCGGTTGGGCCTCAGGCCGGCCCGACTCACAACCATCTCTATCCTTTAGTACACGGCTCACCCAAATACACCTAATAATTTTCAGTTAAACTGATCGAGTATATTTTTTAGGACAACCAAAAGCTCCTCCAACTCTTTTTCATCTTGGAAAATTTGTTATTTGACTTATGTATATCAGGAAATTAAACAAATCTAGCATTTGACTTAGATTATCGGCACTGGACACAGTGACGGTGCCAGGATTCTATGCATAAGGGTTCGAAATTTTCAAACCCATAATCCGAAATTTGTTTTACAATTAACAATTCGGAGGTACACTTGTTCTATTACAATAACACTAAAAAAAACTATAATTGAACTCCACAAGTTTTTATGTTCTTGTACTAGAGGTTCATTTTGAGGTGTTAAGAGGTTCACTTTGAGGTGTTGGATATTCATTTCAAGGTGGTTCAAGTGCTCTTGAATTTGGTAAAAAACAAGCAGATATTTTTTGTGACTTTGATTGACATATGATCGATCTTTCTTAAAGAACCTCAATCTAACCCTTCATCTCATGTCAATCTATTTAAAAAGGAAAGTTAAAAAAATAGTTAGTATTCACAGATAATGGGAATTGAACCCTTGACCTTTGCTGTAAAATGTTGGTATCAAAACCATTGGGGTACTGGGTTTATTTGTGATATATTATAGAGCGTAATAGTACATAACGTTTTTCCCTGTCCAGTAAGGGTTTAGTTGAACCCACTGAATCCTTACTGGCACCGTCCCTAACTGGCCATCTTATTTCTTTAGATTGGATAACAATACTTGTAATGGCTCTAGTTTATTTCCTCTTATTTTTTCTGATGTGTTGAGAATTTATCTGGTGAGGAGTATCACTTTTTTTTTTTTTTTTTTTTTTTTTTTGCCAGATGTTTAAAGGAACTTCTTTTCTTTACAAAGTATTTTTAATTTGAAATAAACAACTTTATTGGAGTCACGTAGTAATGTATTGTTTGGTACATCCCCCACATTACTCATGCAATGCACCTAATTTGATCACAGCACTTAGATGTCCTTGTTGTAGTTATGTCAAGCTAAGTCTCCTCTTTGGCATAGCTGAGTTGTTCTATTTTCATAAGGTAAGGTATGCTTACAATTTTTTAAGTGAGGAAGATGTTTTACCTTGTCCGGCCGTCATTGTTTCTAGCTGAACTTTTGTATTTGCTTTTGGCTTTTATATATACATGGTTACATTTTAAAGAGTTACTCCTTATTATGAATTACGGAATACTTGATATTAAGTTCAAACAAACAAGTTAGAGAAACTCAAATAAGTCAGGTTGAATTAAATAATTCAACCATATTGGTTTAAATACTTCAATAAGGCCGGTTCAACAATCACTTTAACATGGATTAAATAAATACGAATTAGATTTTATCTCACATAACACGAACTTGATTTACCCTATTTTTTAAGGCATATTATACATTTATACAGGCCTTCTTATATTATTATTTTAATTACCCACAATATCTACTTCATTACTCACCGTCCTTTACTTTATCCACATTTTTCTTACATCGAACCAACTCATGAGTACATAACATGTTTGCTAAACATAATAAATCACTAATACGGAGTATAAGTAAGATTGAGCAAATGGAATTTGATAGAGATTAAATCCTAGTAGGCTCCACGTGCATGGTACCAACGTTTTGCACATTATTTATTACAAATGGGGTTCGTCATTGCAAAAAGTGACACATCTCTGTTTACTTTTAAGCATGGTGATGATATGGCTTACCTATTACTTTATGTTGATGATATTATTTTGTGCACATCATCTGATGCTTTGCGTGACCGATTGATCACCCATTTGAAAACAGAATTCCCAATGT
The DNA here is from genome assembly GCF_020520425.1 of Spinacia oleracea. NCBI lineage: Eukaryota > Viridiplantae > Streptophyta > Magnoliopsida > Caryophyllales > Amaranthaceae > Spinacia > Spinacia oleracea. The sequence continues at coordinate 111,233,975 of NC_079487.1, forward strand.
CTGATTTAGGACCTCTAAATTATTTTTCTGGAATTTCTGTCTCTCGTACTCCTTCTTATATGCTACTTTCTCAGCAAAAATATGCACAGGAAATTTTGGAACGTGCAGGCATGGGGACTTGTAAGCCTGCTGTCACTCCTGTTGATACTAATGCAAAGCTTAGTGCAAATTCAGGTCCTCCTGTGGCGGACCCAACTCAGTACCGCAGTCTGGTAGGTGCTCTACAGTACCTTACATTTACTCGCCCTGACATTTCCTATGCGGTGCAACAGGTGTGTCTTTTTATGCATGATCCACAGGAACCTCATTTGAATGCATTAAAGCGCATCTTGCGTTATATTCATGGCTCCATTGATCACGGATTACACTTATATCCTACATCTACTTTGCGCTTAATTACATATACTGATGCTGATTGGGGTGGGTGTCCAGACACTCGTCGTTCGACTTCAGGATATTGTTGTTTCTTAGGTGACAATCTTATTTCTTGGTCTTCTAAGCGTCAGCCCACTCTTTCTAGATCCAGTGTAGAGGCAGAATATAGAGGCGTCGCAAATGTCGTTGCAGAAGCATGTTGGCTACGTAACCTCCTTCTAGAGTTGCATTGCCCTCTGCGTCAGGCCACCATTGTTTATTGTGATAATGTTAGTGCTATTTATTTATCCAGCAACCCCGTCCAACATCAGTGCACCAAACATGTGGAGATGGATATCCATTTTATTGGCGAGAAAGTGGCATTGGGTCGGGTACGGGTGTTGCATGTTCCTTCGCGGTATCAGTTTGCAGACATTTTCAATAAGGGCCTCCCTCGACACTTGTTCTTGGATTTCAGATCCAGTCTTAGCGTACGCCCTCCTCCCGCTACGACTGCGGGGGTGTGATAGAGATAGAAATCTACTAGGATTTAATCTCTTAGGATATTTGATGTATATTAGACTTCTAGTCATATTAGTGTTCCTAATCATATTGGGAATCATATTGTAATCCCTATATATTTGATCAATGGAATACACTCCAATTCAAGGAGTTTCTCACAATCTAACTGAATTGAATGTTTACTTTATAAAGGTCTCTTCTCTACTTATCTCTGAAACATAAGACAATTAGTGGTATTATACTTGATGGCCCGTTTGGGAACTAGAATTTCATTTGAAATTCTGAATTTGGCCCAATTCACTTGTTTGGAAATATTTAGAATTCAGAATTGAATTTGGGACAAATCCAACCCTTTTAAAAAAATAAGCCCACTATTAAGAATTTGAAATTCCAAATCAAACTATGTCATTTCAAATTCTGGGCTTCTTCCTCTCTCCCCTCCTTACCCAGTATTACATTGTTCATTATTGGTTTGCAATTGCCGATGAACTAAGAGTCAGATAAGACCACCACTGGTCCACCGCCACCATTTTCTCTCTCCTCTCCCAAACTCACCACATCTCAACCCCTGGTTTTCCACCACTCACCCTCTTAGCTTGCAACCAGAGTCTCTCCTTTATAACTACTCCACCGCCGCTTTCATAACGACCACCTCCAACGCCGTCTTCACGAGTCACGACTACCACCTCCATAACCATCTATCCACCCTTGTAACCGTATTGTTCGTCGCTGCATTGCTGGTTGTTTATCCCTTCAATTGCGGTGTGGAGCGTATATGTCAAAGGTTACAATCCATATCCTCTGGTTTGGATTATTTCTCTAATTAATCACATGAAATAATTAGAGAAACTGGAAGATCCAGACCAACTGAGGATATGGTTGCAACCTTCCAGTTGCTCTAGTTATTGACATGAAATAATCTTTGTAAAAAAAAAATTACATGAAATATCAATGATTTAGAAAGAAGAGGACTTATAGGGATGGAGGTTTCCTTTAAGAATCGGAAGAGATGAAATTTAGAGTGAAATCCGCAATATTGATTAGTAAAAACAAGGGAAATTAATTGTATAATTAGAATATGTTGATTAATTTTTGTTGTTAGTAACTGGTTTGTGTGAGAGACAAAGGGGGGTGAATTTGAAATTCTTAGTTTTTAACAAACAAAGAATTTGGAATTGAATATATTCCTGTATTTGAATTTCCACATTTGTTGGAGATTGCCCTCTTGCATATGGAGATGCAAGTCAAATAATTGACTAGTTTGTTCTATAGTTTCCTGAATACAAGTCAAGTTTGTTATACTTGTTAGTAGCTTGTATATATACATTACTCTCTTTCTATTCATTAGTTAGTTGAGAAATAATAAAACAAAAACATTTTATTTAGCTCTCTTTCTTCTTCGCGTAGTGAAGCTTCCTTCAATGGCTTCCCTACTTTTTCTTCATGATTTTCTTCCACCTTAAATCACGAAATCTAACATGGTATCAGAGCGGGAATGATCCCGGCTCTTCAATTCCGCATTAAACTTCTGTTCGAATCAAATTACCAATTCGTCAAAATTTCCCCAAATTTTCTGCTTCGAAATTTTTGCTCGAATTGGGTCAAAATTCGACGAATTAGGGTCTTAATTCGCCCTAATATCTTCTAAATTCGCACACAAATCTTCTCTAGAACCTTGAATTAAACAATTTTTTGATTCTTGAGTTTTCCCCAAATTCTAGGGTTCTTGAATTTTTTTGAAATATTTGCAAGAATCTGGTATTGTTGGTAGATTCTTGAAGCAATTTGTGATTCTACGTTCTTCGGTGTTTTTAATCGAAAGATTGACCGGACTTTTTGATCGGGGGTTTGATCTGTGATCGATTTGGTTGCGATTTCTGACCTTGCTCTTCCGTCGTCGTCTTCTTCGACGTTTGCTTCTGCTACTTCGAGCGACGAATTATGCAATTCTGAGATTTCGTTTGTTCCCGATTTCTTTTCTTCAATTGATTTTTGTGTTCGCGAGTAATTCATGGTTAATGTTTGATCTGGGTAGTTCTTGGGTTTGTAGTCACCATTGGTTCACTCATGCTTACAAGGCAGAATATTATTGGTGTGATTTCAAGTGAAATGAGGCTAGTGATCAGCTTCTATCCGAAGGTGTTTCTTGAAGGTTTTGGCGGAAAAGCCAGGGTTTAATTCTCAATCTCGTTTGCTCATAATTGAATTTTTTTTGTTGTTGGTTCTTGTGTGAGAACTGGAGTGAGTTTTAGTTGAAAATGTTCCGATATTTGGATGGATTCGCGAGATTTGAGTTCATATTCTTCGATGAATGTTTACTAGTAGTGGTATAACTCCTGCCTCTGCCATACATACCTTGTTCTCTGCGTTTCTTTTTCCTAGCAGTCGGAACTCCCAGGCCCAGCTGCATCCCGTTTCTCTTCTAAGTTTCCATTTCCTATCTTTTTTAGCAAGGCACGAATAGCTGTTTTATCGCAGTTGGAGGCAGAGTTGCTAGTTCTGTTTTTTTAAGGGTTCCTTGAGTCCTTAGCGACATGGAAGGCTTACTGTGAGGAATAATGTCCAACATCACATCTTAAAAAAAGGTTTTCAACATTCATTCAAAGATTCTTTGGTTCATCTTCTTGGAATCATTGGAGATATTTCCATGTCACTGGACATTGTTCTTGAGATTTACAGAATTACCTTTGTACCAAATTCTGGTATAATTCTCTTGTTCTTAATCCTTATTTGGTGTGGATTATTCTTCGGATGTTGTTATTCTTCGGATGTTGCAATGTGGTTATGATTGTTTGATTGCAATTGATAAGTGGTGTTGGTTGTTAATATTGAGCTCGTATGTTTGGCATTTCCAGTTTCTTTGAATAATGGTTTAAGTGTTGGAGTTTGTTTGGATGTTTTCTAGAGATTGGATAATGGGTGTTGTTTTGATTGGATGATGATGAAGGTTGGTTTCTCATATGTTGATGTCACTGACTTGGTTGGTAGTCAGTTTGATGTTACTGGATGATGACTTGTTGAATTGGTGATTGAGGTCAGGATTTGTCCTAGAAATAGATCTGGAGATTGTGTATAGAACTTGTGAAATCAGGTCTGGTCTGTTTTGGCCCAACAGAGGTTGAGGTCCTTTTGTTCTGAACTATTTCTCTGAACCTTGTTTTTGTTCTGAATTGTTTCTCTAAACCCCTATTTCTTGTTCTAAACCTAAATCAGTTAGATTGATTCTCTTTCTGATCGTTTCTCTGAACCAAGTTTTTCTGAATTGTTTCTCTGAATTGTTTCTCTAAAATTATTTTCTCTGAATTGTTTCTCTGAAGTTGATTTGACCATTTCTCAATCAACTATATTGTTCTGAACTATATCTCTGAACTTCTTTTTGCTCTGAATTATTTCACTAAACTGGTTCTCTGAACCTTTTCTAATATCCTCTTATGATCCCTAAAAATTTTAAACACATTCCAAAATTCTTTTCATATCATCCCTAGTCATTCTAAACAAAACATCTAGCCATCAGGGAACTTTGCTTTGTTAACTGTACCAAGTGATCCCTCTCCAAGGAAGTTTTCTTCACTGAAGTTCAAGATCAGTATTGTCGCACCAGGAATCATATTCAAGAGGTTCATGCCAAGATGGATGTTGATGCTGATGATTGTGTTGCTGTTTTTGTGGGAAGTCAGATTGTGTCCAAAGGTTAATAGCTGGAGCAGTGCAGATTCAACTCCAGTCCATGGATGCTCACAAGGATTGGTGCACTGCAGTTTGCAAAGGTGCCATTTACAACTTTTGTTGGAGATTGCCCTCTTGCATTACATGGAGATGCAAGTCGCAAATGTGCCATTTCACAACTTTAGTCCAACCTGGAAATGTTTTTCAACCATTTCCAGTTTGAGGGGGGGTGTTGGAGATTGCCCTCTTGCATATGGAGATGCAAGTCAAATAATTAATTAGTTTGTTCTATAGTTTCCTGAATACAAGTCAAGTTTGTTATACTTGTTAGTAGCTTGTATATATACATTACTCTCTTTCTATTCATTAGTTAGTTGAGAAATAATAAAACAAAAATATTTTATTTAGCTATCTTTCTTCTTCGCGTAGTGAAGCTTCCTTCAATGGCTTCCCTACTTTTTCTTCATGATTTTCTTCCACCTTAAATCACGAAATCTAACAACATTTGAAATGAATCATTTCAAACGAAATGATGTATCCAAACACTACCTGAAGGTAATTCAATTACTATAAAAAGAGAAGACTAAAGAGGCATAGCATTTCGTGAACCAAACAAGCAAGCATAATTTAAGTGGAAAGCTGCAAGATTTTTTTCAATTCTTTGCCGTAGCTTTACGTAAAGAAACCCAACTCACCGGAGTACTTGTAATGGTTTACTTGTTTTCACACGTCTTAAAACAATAAATCACACTTAACTACTTAAGTGTTTAACCATTTATCTTTTTACTTCGCACATCTCACTTAAAATTCCTAAAAATTATAATATGTTTGAGACATTCATTATTAAATTATTGTTAAATTTTGTTATTAATTTATTGTATTATATTTGAGATTTATCGAAAGTATAGAATTTTCTCTAGTGCATGTATCTATCTTTATTTTTCCTTAATGGGAAAACAATTCAAGGCTTAGCTATTATTGATGAAAAAGCAAAATTCCTAGGCTAAATTTCGCCAGTTAAAACCGGACATACTCCTGCCTAAACCGGACCTAATTACAAATGTTGCCTAAACCGGACATTCTTATATTTTGAAACATGTATTGTCCACCCCAAATATTGCTCGCAAAAAATAATACATAAGATAAAAGGGGATGGACAATAGAGACATATTTTTTATCAAAATAATAAGTCGAACAAACATGATCTAAACCTAATAAAATAGATGATCCATAAGAATATGCTAAAAGTACTCAAATCCTATCCTACACTATCACATTAGCTTTTCCCCTTTAATTTGAACATAATTTTACTTCACAATTTCATGTGGTTGCTCCAACTTCCTGTACAAGTAGTCCAAAGCTCCACGATCTGTCAAATCGGGCTATTGTTCGGTGGTTATTGGTCATGTATAATATGATCGGGTATAATCAGGTAATGTTATGTGCAGGATCATTGTATATGTGCGGATTAAATGTGTAATTTTTTTTCCCGAGTCACTTCGATATTTGTCGGATGTCAAGTCGGATCGGACAAGTTTTTGACAATCCTCTTACACAATACTGCATACACGTACTAGTTTTGGGTTGGATTCCCATATAAATATGCAAGGAGTTGATCAAGTCCAATACCAAATACTAATATCATGACAAGTTTCATTTTGTATAGCTAATAATTACATCCGTTTCAGAAAGTTCTTTATGCCTTGAAATATGTTTCCAAAGTATGAAAACTTTGATCGTAAATACTCACTGTTAGACACATCAAAACGTTAGCATGTAAGATCTTATTAGATTGGTCTCGTTATATATTTTCAGAATAACAACTTTTTATAATTTTTTCACATACGAAATTGAATATATAGTTGGTTAAATATTACATTGGAGTACATGTAAATAGTAAACATAAATAACAATAAGGAACTCAGGTAGTACTAAAATTCAAAATCGGATAACTTGTAGGTAGTACTATACTTTGAATTAGGGGTGAGCAAAAAGTCAGGCTACCCCTGAATCGGAACCGGAACCTGTTAGAAACCTGCGGTTCCGGAACCGGAACTTGTTGTGCGTGTTCTTGTTCCAGATAATAAATTTGAGAACCTGTTGCAATAGATTTTGGTTCCGGTTCACAATTTTTTTGGAATGGGTACACCGAACACACTAATTTTAACCTGGAGTGCCCAAAATAAGAAACGAGACCATATAAAAATGATTCATTGCCCAAAATATAAAACAATCCAAGTTAATTTTGAAAAATATAAATATAGAATTACAACTTAAGGCCAAACTATTAAAAAATCAAAGCTCAAACCATAAAGTAGATATTTTTTATCCCAAGGAAACCTTTGATCAGTTGTATCATTGTATTTGGCCTGTAACACTCTTAGTCCAGGTACATATGTTATTATGACACAATAGCAGTGTGCAGCATTTCATGGGCCTGGGCCTTTATCTGTTTTCACTGGACAGGCCTTTCAAGTTCTTAAGTAACAATGTACTTGTGAGAGTTGTGAGTTTATACACTGATATAGGAACCTAGGCCCACTTCACTTTCCAACTTAAAAAGAAACGGTATTCCCCTTGGGCCCTTGGCTTTTGTCTTGTTTCTCAACTTTTTTTTTTGACATCAAGCTAAAAATATACTTTTATTAAACAAAGTGTAAATTTGTTACTTTTATTTTGTTTGAATTGGTTCTTTTTTTCTTTTTTTTTTTTCATTTATATTTTGGCTAATCAAATGTTACTATTATTTTGTTATAAAAAATGAACACATAAAGTTTTGTGAATAATCTCTATTCTATAATGGAAATCTTGAGGTCATAAATATAAATGATTTTTGGGTGCCCCTATGAAATAGACTATAATATCGTTAATGATAATTCACCAAAACAATTACATTAATTTTTTTTTTTTAAAACTAATTTGAGGTGACTAGTCAAATAACAGAAAATAATAATTCAATAAGGCAATAACAAGAAAGTAATGAATTGTGCTAACAAAAAAAAGTCTAAAAACTATTAACACATGCAATATTTAATGTCCTTAATCAACCAATAAGGAAAAGTTATTCAACTTCGTAATTTTTGCTATTTTCGTGCGGGAAGTAATTTGATTGGGAAAAAAGAGTCGAAAAAGATTAATTAATAACAAATATTCATGCATAAAACATTTAATACGGAGTGGTATTAATACCTCCCGAATGACCGTACCGAGGAATTCTACCGTACTCCGCATATATTGTGTTAATACAACTATATAAATCTCAAATTCTTAATTCGCCGCAAAATATAATATCTTATAGCAATCAACAAAAAGTTCTCCATTAATAAAATGAGATAAAAAGAAAAGTTAAAATGATATCAATTTTAATATGAAATTAATTACAGTTGTCAAAATATGGGACGATTAATTACGTAAGAACTTAAATTTTGCAAAATTATATACTTATGCACATAATATGATTTTATATTATTTGATATTTATTGTTTAATAACGTTTATCAATTTTTTAAAGTTGAATTCGCTATTAAATAAATTTATAATGTAATTGACGTGCGCTATTACTTGCAAATAAGACTAGTTATATGGAAATGGAGGAAGTAAAATGTACTCCGTATAAGACTACTTTACAAATTACATACCCTACTTGCCCAAGTTTTACATAATATAATTAGAAACTAGTTTTTAGGCCCGGGCGATACCCCGGGTTACTGTATTAGTAACATTTATATTATTATATAGGATTTGAAAATGTTATAGATCAATTCCTTTTTATTACATTTATTAGTATTCTTTATACAATGATAACATGTAACGTGTTATGGCTCAATGGTAAACACTTCATTGTTTAAATATGAGGTCACGGGTTCAAGTCTTATACATACATGCATGAAATGAAATACTCACAAACAGAGTGCCACGTGCCACGTGGCACATAAACTTCTTTAGAAACGCCTTTTAATATATAGTATAGATTAATTTCTACACATGCATCACTTGCCCAGTTGGCCAATTATACATACTAATACAAATTTTCTCCATATTTTTTTCTTTAAAAGTGGTTATTAAGCCTCAAATACTCTGTTCATTTTATGTGTTTAGTATGCTTGCAAAATTTACCCCATATTAAAAATAACGGATTTTTCATGAAATACCCATAAATTTTGGCGTAGTTTACCAAATGCACATCGATTTCCAATAATACATAAAATACTCATATTTCAAAATTTAATACACGAAGTACCCTATGACATCATCAAGCTTAATTAACCCAATTAATCCACTCATTAACCCATTTGTTCCCAATAAATCCACTAAACTCCTAGTTAACCCACTTTTTTTCTTTTTCTTTTCTCTCTCCCCCATTTTTTCTTCCAGTTTGGGCTGTCGATTTCCCATCTCCACTGTCGCCGATTTCTTTTCTCACTCCTGAGCCTCTTCGGTCACCGTCTTTGACCACCTCCACGACAAGTTTAGATCGATATGGTGACAATTTGGCTACTTTAGCTAGTTGCTCGGCCTTAGTCTTGGGCTTCCTTCATGGCTACTTCCTTCCTCCCTCTTACCATATCCCGATTTTTAGTCATTCTCCTGTTTGGATGGTTGTATACACATAAATGGGGGTTTAAAAATTGGCCAATCATGTCCAATCTATGATTATATTTCTATTTCTAGAAGACGTAATCCCCAATCACTCACCTATTTCCCCGTTCGACCGTCATCGGTGATTGAAATCCCAGAGCGTCAAAACCACCGCATTTCACCGGACTCCGACGACTCTAAGGATTGTTACCGTCGCCGTATTTCAATCACCGATTCCCCCGACATATTGTGGCCATCTTATGGCCGGTATTCTCCGAAGCTTCACCTATTCGATTTCCATGGCTGCAGTCCATCTATGGCCGGTATTCTTCAGAGCTTCACCGTCGTCGCTGAAGTCGTAGCCCTATTCGTAGGCGAGGGAAGAATATGTGTGGGGGGGGGGGGGGAGAAGGTGGTGGTGATTTTAGGAGAGAAAAATCGAATGGTAAGTCTGCAAACTGAATGAAGCTAAAGTTAGCTCAGAAACGTAATCTGATTGTGGGCGGTGATGGCGCCAGAAACGTTGGTGGTGGTGAAACTGAAACGTTTGAACTCGAGCTTGAGATGAGAAATCCAACGCCCAAACGAAACCACCTTCGTATTATCCACCATAACAGAGAGAAACCTTCGTCGAATCACCTCAGAGGTTCTCTCATCTTGATGGTGAGCTCAATTTGTTGGGATGGAAGAAGGAGAGAGAGAGAAAAGAAAAAGAAATTGGTGGGTTTATGGTTTAATGGTCGGGTTAATTAGGTTTGTAATGGATGGGTTGATTAGTGGTGTTAATTAGGGATTATGTGGGTTAATTAGACGTTAATTAGTTGATTATGGGGTTGATGATGTCATTAAGGATATTTGGTGTATTAATTTTTGAAATAGGGGTATTTATATGTATTACTCCATATTGATATTTGAGGACATTTGGTGAATTTCCTTAAAATCCGAGGGCATTTCATGAAAAAACCATAAATATAATTATGACACAATTTTACTATCACATAAGAATATTTACAACTTTACTATCACGTAAAAATATTAGTTATAACATATTTAATTTTTTTCGATTCCACCCAATTCAACTAATAACTACTTCATCCGTTTCACAAATATCGCATCATTTTAATTTTTGCACTATTCATGTTGTGTCTTTGACCAACTTTTGTCACATATACCTGAGAAAATATGTAACCATTTAGGATCTTGTTAGATTCATACTGATTCAAGAAAATATGTAACCATATATATTTACATATTGAAATATATATATATATATATATATATATATATATATATATATATATATATATATATATATATATATATATATATATATATATAAGTATCAATTTTTTTAATATACGGAGTAATTTTTATGTATGCATAATTCAAGAAATTAAGAGTCAAAGTCATGTATTGGTAAGCATAAAGTTAACATGGTGCAATATTTAATGAATGGAGAAAGCATTACTCCCTCCATATTTTATTAGATGTCACATGTTATCCGGCATACTTATTAAGGAATGATAGATAGATTGAATCAAATAAAAATTATGAAGCATGTTGGAGAGGGAGTAATAATTAAATAGAAAAAAGATGATGCGAAAAGTACTTTAAACACAATAGAGATGAAGTTTTTTGCAATGATGGTCCATAGAAAAAGTTAGATATACGGAGTATTAAATAATTAGGAGATGGGGTAGAAAAATTAATATAAAAAAAAAACGATTGGAAGTAGTATATGTTCAGTAATGGAGGATGTACTTTATCTACTCTGACTCCTTCCGTTCTTAAAAAATTGCCCTACTGGCTACTGTAACTTTTTGTGTTAAAGTTTGAAATTTTTTACCATGAATTCTCATTAGCATATAAGAAATAATATAGTACTATGTATATTTTAAGAATAATAATTTTTAAATTTTTATGCCTGTAAATTAGAGATATTTATATTTTAAATTGTGTCCTTTAAATTGTACAAAATCAAATGGGAAATGAGCAGAATCACAGCAACACCGTACACGTAGCATTGAATTTTGATGGAGGATGAAAAGTAGTGTACGGAACAGATCACGATTCACGAACAAATAGCTTGAAAACGGGGTCAGTGACTCACGAGCACTCAGGACTCAGGAGTGTATTTCCATGTGCCAGCACTACACCTTTTTATTGTTGACTCAGCAATTTGCCATCATTTATTATAATTTCCATATTCAGAATCCCCGAATCTTTCGGTATGACTAAATATAGAAATAATGAACATCCTGGCTAAATCCTTTTTTTTTTTACGTAGAAACGGAGAAAGCTTATATTACATTAATAAAAAGTTTTCATAGGAACAATAGTTTTGAAACAGACTTTGTAAAAGAGGATCCAGCTATGGGCCTGATCAGACCAAAAACCTTCAAATCTTACCATAGCTGGCCTGATAAACTACGCAAAAGATTAGATGGCAGGTTATATTACTACGATTCCTGCCATGGATATTCCTAAACCGGTTAGAGCTGTTTTTTGGGGTAAGCATAAGATTAAATATCATACAACAAAATACTTCAGTGTCCATGGAAACCTGAACGAACATGTTTTTAGTCTTCTCCCACTGTTGGGATTTCTTGAAAATAAGTCTGGAGAACCTTCCTTGGAGGTTCGAAATGATAGGTGCGTTCACCATCCATAGTACGACCAATATCAGCAAGTTCATGCGCCACACCATTGATGTTCCTCCTAACATGAAGAATAGTCACATATCCTGGCTAAATCCTCATTCATTGAGATTTCAGTTATTTGCAAATGACGGAGTTAAAAGTTATTTGTTGAGATGCTAGTTTCAAATAAATCAGAAAAATATTTAGGAAAAAATAAAAATCAAATTGTGTTTGTCAAGAGTAGGACCCAAGACCAAGTGCGTACAAAGTTCTATTACAACACCCATTATCACTAAAGCACTGCACATTTTATGATCTTTCTTCCATTAAGTACATTTTATAATATTTTCCTAAAATGCAACACCCCTTTATTATATCATAACACTCTTTATCACTAAAGCACTTCACTTAATTTTTTCTTCTAGATCACAAAGAATAATGTTATAGATTTGAAATAAAATATATATACAGTACTACGTGTTTGGTTGATAAGTTAAGTGATCACATTTAATAGAAGTGACCAAAACTCCAAAATATCTCGAGCTGTAAAAGGAAGTTAGGTACGACCGTACGAGAGAGGAAAAGAGCATTTTTGTCATTTTCTTAAGTGAGCTAAGATTGCTTGCCTAATTAAGGAATACGAAGTACTAACTACTCACTTAATTTGTTACTACTATTTTAAGTGGGAATTAAAAATATATAGATCTTGGTTCACTATCATTTTATACTTAGCTCCTGTGTTTAATTAGCTTTTATATGAGATTGTAATACACATAAAAATGTTAATGCCTGCTATTATAAAAAAAAAATACAACTATACAATGATAAAATGTAACTATTTGACTAGAAAGTACAAGTATTAGATTGATAATTAAATTATTGAACACAACTATTCGATCTCAATGTGTAAATATTTGATTAGAAAATATAACTTTTTGGTATGAAATTGATCTTCTACGCAAGACCATCATATACTTTGTATAAGTTCTGTGCCCAGTATTTTTATTTTTATTATATTACTACTCCTACTTTGTATGATCTCTTTGTCTTACAAGATCTTCTGTGTGTTTTACTTTTTATACATTTTCTATTCCAGACAATTTAACACTATATGTCTCATATTAGTTTTGACAAATGTTAATTTAGGAGAAATTTAATTGAAAATTTGAGAAATATATGAGTATTAATGTATTATGGATATGATATATCCATATGAAATGGACATACTTTTTCTTTCATGTCCTTTTTCTTCTTGATCGATAACAAGCTTTAAAAATTTATGAATAGTGGCATATGTCGGTGTCATGTTATGTATGTATTTCTATAAATTCAAATTACATCATAAATATTCCTTCATAAAAAAATTATATGATAAATATATTATATTTCATTTGTTTCAATAGTATTGCACCACAGAGGAATCACAAGAATTATGAAAGTGAGTAAAAATTTGAGAGAAACAACAAAAATTATTCAAATAACACACAAACCCTATAAGTTAGGACAAAATTTCCAATAAACATATAGTGAGTATTGTCTACGTGATATGAATATTTTTAACTATCGAGTCGAGTTGCGCGTATAAGTTGCACAACTCAACTCGCTAATACATCTCCAAATTGCTCTAATTCAAACTAAAATTAATCAAATTCAACATATATATATATAACTTACAAGTTGTCTGGCCTCGTTAACAACCCAAATAGGGCTATATATAACAAAGAACGGTATCTACGTTCCAACCAATAATACACCTTATCAAGGAGTATCACAACTCACAGCCTTTGAATATCTTCTCGTGGTCAATTCATCCCCACCTTTTTTTCCAATTGCGGAACTCCTACAAAACCCTCCCTCTTTCTCACACCACCTTTCTCAAAATATTAAAATCAATCTCTTCTTCTCAAATCTCAAACACCAATTTTCCCTATTTTGTTTGTCTGAAAACAACAAAATATGAGGGTAAACATTGCACAACCCACCCCTCTTTCTCCTCCTTCCCCTCCTCACAATGCATCCTCATCTTCCTTCTACCCCACCACCAAGCTCCGCCTCCACCGCTCTCCTTCCGCCACCATCCTTACCACCACTCTCGCCACAACCTCAACCACCCTTTGTCGCTCCAAATCAACGGACCTAAACCTCCGTAGATCTTGCAGTGCAAGCTTTGAAGGTAATGATTTCCCTCACCATCAAGATTTTACCCCAAAACAAACCAACTCTCATAATAAGAAGCTCAAATTTCCTAGCTTCCACCGTAACACCACCACTACGACTACCACCGCGATGCCATCGTTTCGGCATTCGGATTCTCAGGTGGATGTTCTAGAACCTTCCTTGTTGGGCATCCGCCCCGACCCACCAGATTGGCCTGCGAGGGATGCGGTGATTCGCGATTGCATTGCGCGACGAGCGAGCAGCATTGAGCTGCCTCTCTCTCTTAGGATGCTTAAAATGAAGCAGAAATTCCAACGATTAGAGGAGGAGAGAGAAATTGGGGATCTAGAGGAATATATAAAAGATAATCCCATCAATAATTTATGTTGTTCGACTTTGTATATTATCAAAGAGGTTCAAACCCATGCTTTGAGAAGCAGGGGATTGGTTTTAGATGAGGAATTAGATAATGGAGTTTTGAGCAAGATTCAAAGGGAGATGACATCTTCTTTTATTTGGTTGTTTAGGGAAGTTTTTGCCAAAACCCCTGATTTGATGGTAGAAATTATGCTACTAACCTCGAATTTCGCCGCCGTTTCGCTTGAATCATTACTTCCTTTTGAAAATACCCAGGAAGTTTTAGAGCAAAACTCAAGAAATTGGGGAGTTGGGCAATTGGAAATAGAAAAACCAGGGGTGGAATTGGAGGAGAAAGAAAAGGGTTTGTGGGATTCAATGGTAGAAGAAGCTAATGAGATTGGAGGTTATGTGAAGAATGAAAGGTTAGGATTTGTTGTAGTTGATCATGATTATGTTAAAGATCGTGATATTGATAGTAAGATTGAGTTTGTTTCACCAGTAGGAGTTGAGGTTGAAAGAGATGATTATGAAGAGTATTATAGGACAGATCTTCTTTACCAGATGGGGTTGTTTAAGGAGCCTAGTAACACTCTTTTGCTCTCAAATTATGCACAGTTTCTCTGCCTTGTTTCCCGGGATTATGACAGGTATAATTTCTTAATCTTAATTATTATTATAATTTGTTCTAGTTTGAAATGTTTTATTACCACTTATATGGGGAAATAGTTTAGTTTGTCATAGTTTTTGCAATTACCCAAAAGGGTAATATTTGTTCTTCATTTGAGTTCGATGTTTAGGGTGATTAATTAGAGTTAGGTACACCTGAGTGCATAATTACGACGATGGTTTCCTTATTGATATCTTGTAATTTAGAAGATAGTGACTACATTACATATATGGTCCATATCAGATGCAATATGTAATGGCCTAAATGCAGCAAGTAGCAGAGTTCATGTCAACTTGAACCCTGTTAAGATATTTTGTAAAATTTTATCAAGCTCAGAATCGTAAAATGTGATCGTTTCATTATAGTGATCTCTATTGTTGTTGTACTAATTTACTCGTCTTTGATCCTCCAGGGCCGAGGAGTGTTTCAAGCGAGCAATACAATTGGATCCAACGGACGCAGAGGTAATGACACAATATGCAAATTTCTTATGGGTGGTGAGAAAAGACCTATGGGGAGCTGAAGAAAGATTTCAACAGGCAACAGCGGCTGAACCAGACAACTCATATCATGCATCAAAGTATGCAAATTTCTTATGGAGCACGGGTGGTGAAGATACATGTTACCCTCTTGATCCTCCCTGTGCAATGAGCTAACGGGAAAGAGAAGAGATGTTATGTGAATAATAGTCAAAATTGTTCTTGGTTTAAATGTACCATATCCATACAATAGATTAATTATCAGGGTAACATAATAAGGGCATATTAATAGTACCATTGTCAATTTCTGAGGATTCCTAGTTTCGAGCCACTGGGTATCTTTTTTGTAAGTCTCCTGGTCATATGATCACGGCTTTTGGTACCTCTGTATGTTGTGCAACTAATATATAATTGTACAGTTGTAAAGCTCAGTAATGGTCACAACTTTCACAACATATTCAAACTTCGATCCCATGCTTCTTAGTTCTTACATTTTTGTATTTCAGTTTATGGTCATTCTAATGGCAAAGTACTGATTAATTCAGTTAATAAAAACTAGGAAATTCTACTTCCTACACAGGAAAAGTTGTTTACCTAGCCTCCTCTAGTTAATTTGATCTATCTAAAGGCAAGAAAATGCTAAGTAGTTTTCAAAAGCGTAATTTCCTTTATGCAACTCCCACTTTGTTAAGCAAACTAGGGAGTTCTTTTTCTTTGTGTTGACGAGAAGATATGATCCAGCCTGTGATACAGTTGCAAGATATTATCAGGCAGCCCTTTGAATACATTTCACTCGTTTACTTTTGATGCGGGGTTGTTTGACTGGTAAAGTCATTTGGAGATGGGTGACCTAAACTGAAAATTAAAACCTACTTGTATCTAAATTCTAAATAAACATTATTTCTTCATCAATAACCCAAAAAGAACTCCTGACCTATACAAAATCAGGTTAGACCTGTATATTTTGGTTCCTGTTTTATGGTTAATTAGGTTACTCGTATCTCAGAAAGAAAACTTGTTGACTGAGCTGAAGTTGGCATCTTTAAGTCTCAATTACATCTTTATAAACTTCAGTTGGGAATGAAGACACTACTCACAGTATCTACAAGTCTAAATCTAACTCTAAGCATCCGACTCTCTGAGTGTACAAACATTATGATGATAATCAATCAAATCCAAATCTAACAGCTCCTTTAAATTCACCCTACACTTCCATCATCAACAATCAACCCACCTTCATGTTCATGTACTAGGAATTGATCTCCCGTTTCTATGTCAGCTATACAACGCTTATGTGCCTTACAACAGGCAATTTTGACATTGGAAGAGTACCTTGCAGCCAATCCTGGCGCATTCCATCAAAGTCGCAGAAACATTTCAGTAATTTGGTCCAGTCTTAGGACCACCTCATCTATTAGTGCTCGTATAACAGCAAGTTGACACAACAGTCTGTAACAAATGTAATTCAGTGTGAGACAAATCTATATCCAAGTTGGCCAAATGGCGATAAGCTCCTCTGCTAAGACTTGGCAAGTTTACATGACATACCCACCCCATCCTGTTCGTCTTGCACTTACTATCTTAAAGAATATCTATATAATTATCTGCTAGATCTTAAGACGTGTGCAAAAAGGTCACAAAACAACAATGACCGATAATAAGACGATGATGCACTTTCGTTTGTCTTTACTGAGTATAGGGGACACTTTAATATCCGGCCCTTAAGATAATTCGCTAGCCATCTTATCTAGCTTGTGTTTCTCATATGATAAATTGTTCTAAAGGGCCCCTCTCTTAGCATACATAACAACCCTGTTTATTAGATAAGGAAATGGCTAAGACAGTAGTTTCTAGGACAAATCTAGAAAAGTATGAAAAAGAGAGCTCAAATCTGTATCACACAGACTTAATCTGAAGAAAAATATAATTCAAGTATCTTTTAATGAAGATATTTATATTGCAATATGTCCCTACACATAGCACATCATCATATTAGTTGACAAGAGAGAATTTCCAGGTAGAAAAGTCTGAATCTTCTATTGGTTGAGTGTTGCACTTCATACACGTTCCTGGAAAATATCGAGAACAGAGTGCCGACCACTCAATTGCCGTAAATGGCATCTAACAATCTTACCCGAATACCCGCCACAAAAGTAACCATCTTGAAATGGTAGGGGTGGGTGGGGTTACACGTAGGAGAACTACCAACTGATCTATACTAAAATTATGAAGCCCACATTTTTTTTTCTTTATGGGATCAAGTATCCAGATATCATACATGGTAAATAGAACTAACCCTAAGAAAAATGGTAATCAAGCGAACTATGCAGAACAAAATGAATAAGTGTAAGATGAAGCTACACATCACCAAAACCAAGTGTCTCGGCTATCAACAACTTTCATGGAAGTTGAAACCAAAGGCATTTTCCCAAACTGAAGGACAAACCTGTTAATGCATTCAGTTCGTTTCTGGCTGTGACCTCCCAAGCTACTGATTCCTGTAGAGCCGATCTCAAATATCTTGCCTGCAATAGACAAACACATGATTAATATTCTGAGATGCAAACGAAACAGACTAGAGAACAACGATGCAACATAAGAAACTGGATTCAAAAGAAAAAGAAAATATTAAACGCAAAGACAGCAGAATTTTCCTGTGGACCAGGCAGGAGCCACTACTGAACAATATCAGTTAAAAATCTGCTATGGTACAAAGGATACTGGAAGACAAATAAACAGTAGAGCAGATAGTGAGGATGTTGTCATCCATGCTACTGGTATGTAACTTCAGAAGTTGAAACTATGAATGTTAATGCTACTGCCTACTGGTATTATGGTATGTAACTTCAGAGGTCAAGACTATGAATGTTACGTGCCACTGGTATAGTGGTATGTGACTTCAGAAGATGAAACTATAAAAGTTTCCCTATCAGTTGCTTATCCAATGTACTAAAAGATAAGTCTACCCCCTCACTGAGTTAACCTTAACCTGTACCGGTTCAATACAACACAAACAATGTCACTATTCCAGGTTTTACACTGGTTCTGTTGACCAAAAGAAAAATTATCATGCATGGTCTTCCTTGCATTTGATTTTCTTTTAATTTTTCTTTACTGATGGTAGGCTGTCAAGTGGTCGTATAGCTGCTATAGCATGCCCAATAATCAATTTCTAATAACTCCATTCATGATGCTACCTCTCAATACGGTGCATTTCCCCCTCTGCCAGTCAATGTTTGTTCTGAGGTAATTGACAGTCTGACAACAGAAACACGCACACACACTATTAGGATGTTCATCTGAAGGAAAACAAACTGAATTCACTGAAGCTCAGCAATTCTCCTTATCCAGATTTATCGGAACCCTGTCGTTCTGTTATTTTAAAAGCTTGTGAAAATGTATATCAAATTATCAATAAGTTTGTCCAACTTAACATACATGTCCAGGACACATAAAAAGAATGTTTTCATATTTTTCATATTGTTCTTTGCTGCCCCATTTATATACAGTAAAGTGAAGTGGTATTTTATTTTGGGCCTCTATTAAGCGTTACATCAAGACAGCCCAAATAACCCTATATTAAAGGGTAAAACGACCATATTTGGCATCTGAGCTTCAGTAGAACAGTGATAACAGTGTCTACAACAAGACAGCCTCCCGTAAAATGTCATCCCGTAACTTATTAAATGTTGCCAATCCAGATTATATTATACTACGAGTACACACGATAAGAGCGTAGTTTGATCCCATTTGTTCTGTAACCAATAACAAATGGATCCCATTTCCCACACAAATATAACCATAAATATTTCCAAGCCTTGCCCAACATAACAGATTCAAGTAAAACTGAAAAAGAGCTTCTAAAACTTAATAATGTTTCCATGAAGATAGGAATATTCTAAAGATATACTGTAATACAGAGCACCTTTAGGTGTAACGATTTCTGAAACAGATTGCAACAGCTAATGCAATTGCATAATAGTCTGCAAAACACTAAGAGTGACTTTAGACATCGCAGTACTAAATGGCATCTGCACAAGGCACACCGACAAGACAATTATATCACACAATAGCCTTATAAGTTATAACTGCTGACTTTAGTTTCATGCATGCACAGGCAATTCACATAAACCCCTTGGTGAACTAAGAAATTGAGGCAGCAAAGAAATACAGTAGAGAGAAAGTAAAGGTGTGAGCGCATATCACAAGGAGAATACGAAGTATTAACTTAGAATCATGAAAGAGAAGAAAAAAAGATATTCCAGATTCAGAGAGCAGTCATCTTAAAGTAAAGATGAATTCGGCACATAAAAGGTGATTATCTAATAAGGCAGAGATATTATAAGACATAACATATAGTGAGAGAAGATCATTAGGCTTCGAAATTGATGCAGCATCTGAATGGGACACACATTATCAAGTACACAAAAAAGCACGTTTACTAGTTCAAAACTTCAAATGATAAATAAAAAGGGTAACTACTATTGGGCAGTCAATGTAAGAAGAAGAGCATCAGTCAGAATATACAAGATAAAGTATTCACCTTTTACCCAAATAGGAGGAGCACCGGTTGCGTTCGCAACAAGAAACGACATTGCAATATCTTCACAATTCCTGCATAATTATTCTAACAGTAAGTCATGGTAATATCAACAGGTGAACAATATATCAGGCATTACAACTAGCATAATAAATCTTGGCCCAGCTACCATCAAGAAGCTCCAATGCGTACCTGTTATGAGCTATATATTCTCTAAGGGATGCTGGAAACTCATTTGTGTACATTGCCAGGTACTTTTTGTGGAAAAAAGCTGCCTTGGATAGAACCATACTATAAGTGCCCGTCCACCAAACAGACCACCAACCACCATAAGTATAGTGATCCATATTGCCTCTCTGCAAATGAATTTTCAAGTAAGCTGATGCAAAATACCTAGTTTTTGTCTTTTTGACGCCAGCTATGACATCATACACATGTAACACAACTATACATGAAAAAATGGAAAACAGCTCAACTTAACAGTGAACATAACTTCTAAGAACACAAGACTTAGTAACTTGCAGGGCAGCTGTCAGCCAAGAAGATGCCTCGTGTTTGTGGAAAAATCAGAATGCTTCGCCGATTGAGGAGAAGAAGAGACTAATGCCAGACTATATTGAGAAAAAAGGGGGTTGAGAAAGACTCAACTATACGATTGAGGATAAGAAGAGAATAAAGCCAGCCGATTGAGTCAGCATAATCTAGAGGGGATCCCATTGCATGTTTTAACCAAGTTGTACAGCGCCAAAATATATCGTATAGTCTGTATACATGCATTGGTGGCCTTACTTGTAACTTAACCCAAAAGGAACAAAACTCTGTTATTGGTATTCTTTTTCTCATTGTGGAGTCATGAAAAATAAGACAGAACAAGGGTAAGGAATCTAAGGATACAGACGAAGATGGACACCTGATACTATGCTAAGTTTCAAATTCCATGAACACCAGCACAAGCGTACAACAAGGTCTCTGCGAATGTTATACTCAATATTTTAGAATAATTGCATTAAAAATAGAAGAAAAAAATCGAAGTCTCAAACAAAGAAATAACCTTACTCATACTCAGAAAAGAAGAGAGAACATCACAATAGATATGCCATAACTCAGATGAGATAAGCTCGAAAATTTACATTAGACCAAGGTAACAAAATACATTAAGCATTGCACACACAGAATAACTAAGCTCACAACTTATTGGGGTAAAGGAAAGAAAGAGAAAAGAGAGAAACATACAGATTGATCCAGCCAATGCATACGTGGGACAAATCCAACCATTGTATCAGGAGCACTCTGCCATACACTATAGGCAACTTCAACAGAAGAACAAGGAAATATGACATCATCATCAATTGAGAAGACCACATCTGTTTTCAGATTCTTGATTTCTTTAAATCTATTGTTCAAACTGTCTTTTGTATTGGTATCAAATTCCAGTTCAATCTTTCGTCCATTTTTTGAGTATGCCTTCACAATGTGCTGCAAATAACGATTAAGAGACTCTGATGGAGGATCGGGCTCACTCCATACAATGTGTATGGATTCCAGTAGAAGACATGCTGCATAATGGGAGATGGATTTCTTCAAAAGATCATTTCTTTTCCAGGTATTAATTAAAAGTGTATAACCCTTCCTGCAATAACAGACGCCTGTCAGATACAAGGCGGTTACCTAGCAGCACCAAACTGATGCATTAAAAGATTTACTCAATTATACTTCGGTGCCAAAGGCTATTGAATCTACATAATTATTCCATATATTACAATAAAATGGCTTCAATTATTTCTTCAGACTTTATAGTTTACAATGAAGTGGGCACTTACAAATATAGAACCACAACATACTCTGAACCAATGAAACCAACAATTCCAAATCTCTTAGTAATTATCGATTAAGAGGAAAAACCAATATCCAATATGGAAGAATACTTTTCTATTTGTCGATCGCCATTATAAACCATAAAAGTTTTAAACCTGTAAATTAAATTGAAGATGCAATAAAGTAGGAATGCAAAATTTTATTGATATTCTTGGGACAACAATTTTCGTATTCCACTCTTCTAGGGTTTAAGGTTTGATATGTGTTTGTAGTACCGGGGTCCAATCGACTTATTCCAGTACTACATACCTACAATTTGATAGTACTCGTAGGGAGGTGAAGGGGTCTTTGTGACTTATTCCATCTGAGCCTATTGAAACCCTAGGGTTAGACTCCAATATAAGAAGAGTCCTAGCTTGAAGAACACAGTATTTTAGATTTCCTAACATCTTTGAAATATTACCAAATTTTTCCGTGATGTTATCTCCTTATTAAGATAGAATTGACACCATTATTTTACAAAATTTCGGTATCTACAGCCATATGAGACCCTCAATCCATCAGCTTGTTACTTCAATATCAACCCTGTTTCTAACATGGTTATGACGATTATTAACACCATGGTGGTCAAATAAAAATCAAAACTATCGTACTTTAAAAAATCCTTTCACTTCAATTTTAAAAAAAAGTACGGAGTAAGTATTATAAATTCAAATCCATCATCAAGTATACTCATGAATCGTTACTACATATCCCAATATAAGGTGGATCTAAACTGTTCTTTTGTTGAATTGTCGATTCATTTCTCACATACCTACAAAAGGGAAGCTACTTGTCCCCGGATAAAAGCTAAGATTGATTTTTTGTGCATAAACCATTCCCAACGACCCTTATGTTCTTTTGAACAAGTACGTTTAATCTAGGAAGAAGCTAGTAAAAAGGTTGGTTCAAACATTGATGTGTGATTCATAGAGCTTAATGTAGGAAGAGGCCATATCAAGCGAACTTCAGATATTGACTTTTGCAGAACTCTTAATACAGCCTGGAGGGACAGAGCTCTGCAGATGTCTAAGAACTGTCATTCCGATATAGCTTCTGGATCACTGAAACTGTAATTGAGGTTGGATCCTCTTACTTTCTACCAATAAAAATGCCCATTTTGGAGCACCTACATAACTAGCAGGATTATCATGCCCCATGTCTTAAAACTTGAAACCACGTCAGCAAATGCTGCTTTTATTTTGTTCTGTTAACCAAACAGTAGATTCAGTAACGAGAATATCAATCTTCACAATAGTATTAAGCTCATGGAAAGTTTAGAATCCACATCCACTAAATACATGTCATCATATGGATTGAAGGGAAATGTTTTTAGAAAGATTTCCTAATTTGAGATTTAAGTAGACTTCAACAAAGTTCATCTATTTAAGACTGCCATACATGTAGCAAATTTGGTGACTTGTCCAACAGCAAAGTTCGTAAAATTTCCTTTTCACTATGTACATCTGTGACTTTTCTATCTTTTGAAATGATAAAGGTTGATATTTGGGGATAAGTTTTCCATTAGAAACAATTATATGTTCTTTCTCCTTCCTCTTCCACTCTTCGATGGTCAAGAAAGAAGCAATGTCATGAAAAGTCTTCTCAGCTCCAAGTTTAAGACCGGGTCCCAATCCGACATTTTTGGGATTGTACATTGAAAAATCACCACAAGATATCTTTTGGCTCTCAAAGAATCTTGCATTGGATCTCCTAAGTCCTAACTACATTTGGCATGTCTAAGGCCAGGCCACAAGTCAGAAATTGCGTATTTGCCTGTGGCCTGTGGAAACTCATCTGAAGTTAACAGAAGAAGTTAGAACCACTGGGAAACCTCTGTACCTCACATCGAAGTTCAAGAATTGGGTCAAATTAGGCAAGCTACTATTTAATCATTGGCAAGCGGCCAATTGTAAGCTTATCCCCTTAAAGAAACAGCCTCCTTGCTCATCGATCATTAGGCAAGCTCCTAACATACAGCCATCTGAAGACAATCAAGTCCCAACTTCTGTATTCTAATAAAGTAATAAGCCATCCTTCTATTTCTTGCACGTGAAAAAACCCAGGTTGTGGCCTTTTCTAATACTTAAGCAGAGTATAGAGCAATCATTTTTGGAGCCCGTGAGGTTACTACCTTTTTTTTCTCTTTTCAAGGACCTGGCCTTGAAGATTTTAGCAAAATTAGAGCACAAAGTGTGAATTGTCACTTCAATAGATACAACTCGTACGAAGTGAAAGCTGACTACGCAGTCAGCACATAAGAAGAACCGCTGGCAAATGTGTGACAAAGATTTTTCCAGTTGAACAGCATTCCAAATTATTGTCCAACCTGGGAATTTCAGGGAGCCCTCTCATTGTTATCGGTCAATTGCAGTAAATGAGTAAAGTAAAACTAAAAAACACAGACATTTGCGCAAAATATCTCTATCTTTGAGATTCTTAGCTTCTTAGCTGGCCTCCCTCTTTCATTTTGGAGAGATTATGTTTAGTGTGTTGGGTAACTAATCAAAAGGCTTCCTACAGGTTTCAGCTCTCTATGTGTCAAAACACCATTTGAGATACTCTTTTAGAAACTTCATACAATCACTAGAAATCCTACGGCTTTCTTGCTTTTCTGTTGAACGTGTCAAGAGAGAAGTGTTGTAACCGTTTTCTTGTTTATCAAGGAGATAAACTTGGATTACCTAGACGTTTTTATAGTTCAAGTGACAATTTCCCTACTACTATTCAACTGGAAGTCTAGGCCTACAAATCCCGTCTACATCAGTGACCTTTGCGTCTACCAAGGCAATGAACGCTAGCACTTCTACTTCTTAACCTTAACACTATGTTTGGATAAGCAAAAATGGGGAGAAAGGGAGGGGACAAGCTCCCTGGTTTGGATTAAAGGTTGGGGGAAGGAAAGGGAGGGATCTATTGTCCCTCCCTATTTAATAAACACATCCCTCCAAATTGTAGAGATTTGGAGGGAAAATGAGCTCTATCTTACCCCCCCTCCCTTTCTTTCCCCCCCTCCCCTTCATCCTCTTTCTCTCCCCTTACTTTCCCTTCTATCTTGCTATCCAAACACACTGTACGTAAGTGTCACATGTATTAGCGTATTACAGATAGCACGTACACCACTTAATCATTTCCACATAAATGCATAATTAAAACACGCACAAACGGTAAGTTGGCAACACTTAATTTGATGAGTAGCTAAACAGTACGGAGGAACTCCTAAATTCAAAATCCCCGTACAATAATATGCAGCAAAAGCAATTAACAGAATTGCACTAAAATAGATAAACAAAATTAGAGTAAATAGAATTGCGAAATAACGAACCTGTGTAAATCAGATTGGTCGATGGAATTGTAATGGTGTGTCCATTGAATGAAAGTGGAAGCTCGAAAGACGAGCAAGATCAAAGTGAAGAAGATGCAAAATCCGAGCAGTAGCTTAACCTTCACGGATCCAGCAGACAAGAAAGCGAGTTGCCGAAATCGCTGAGCAGCTCGTCGACTCACTGGAGAACCTCTCATCGTCGCCACAACCAGTCTCCTTCGCCGTTGCAGAAACTCGGAAATTTACAGGGCATGGTAGTTGTCAATTACGAGTTGGCTAGGAGAGTCGGAGGTGGACTTGCCGGTTATTCTCTTTGGGAAATTCGCCGTCGCCGGAGACGTTAAAGGCGACAATTAGGGTTTAAAGTATTTTGATTAGAAGAACGACGTCGTTACAGGTATACGTTTCGGCCGGAAAATGCGAAATTGTATGTGCGACTAGAGAAGAGAGGGAGGAGAGGAGTGTTTGTACGGAGTATTTGATTTGGACTGACAATTTTTAAAGTTTGGCGTATGATAGTGATTATTCCGTAGTGAATGTTTTTTTGTTTTTGTTTTTGTTGTTTTTTTTTTTAATACGAGGTCGATGCGATAGAGAAAGGTTGATTTGCTCCACGTGGAAGATTCAGATAGGCCATGCATTCATTTTTTCAACGAGTAAATTACGGAGTAATTTGTTCATTTTGGATTATACACCCTTGTGTACAGGGCTAATTGTGTATCCCAATAAATATTTATTTAGTCCCTTTTAAATTACCAAAATACCCTACATACTTATAGAATCTCTATTTTAATAACAACCTACCCAATAGGAAAAGCTCAAAGAAGCATTTTAATCCATCTAGGCCCTTAAATAAATTCTTATTATTTTAATCAATCTGTTTATATATGCGTTCGACTCTATCTAACTTATCTGTTTCTTATATTCGCATGCATTGCATTTATATTATATTTTTTCATGTTATTTCAGATTTAAATGTTGTAACACAAATCTTTTTATATTCGCACGCATCGCATGTATATAAGACTAGTTAAATAAGATGAGAGTGGTAGTGGATGAATTGTTTATTGTAGTAAAAATATGATGTGAGAACTACAAGAATGAGATAAATATTAATATAATTGGAGGTAGGGACCTTGACATGCCAAAAAAAAAAGTGTATCTTTTAAAAACAATACGGTCGTTTATGGAAAGTGTATCCTTTAATAAAATTTGGAGGGAGAAATACCTAATGAACATGGAGAATGATTTTAATGTACGCGTACAGGTGGAATAAATATTATATGTTATTTGAATTTAAATTATAGGTTCATTACCATATGTTATTTGCGCATGGATAAACATTTTAAAGGCTAACATGTTTTAAAAGATCTTGCACGCACAAAATGTACAATAAATTTATTCGTAGATTAGACTAACCTTTACCAAGTTTTTGTAAATTTTAATATGTTTTGATTAACTTTTATATAATGAAAAAGAAAAAGATGGATAAACATTTTAAAGGGTTACCTTCATGGCTTCATACATTAAGTGATTTTTAAGGAATAATTTTTATTAATAGACAACTTTTATATTATATCGGGGTAACTTTTAAAAAAATTTAGTTAAATTTACCTCTGCCTTAAAATAGTTATTGTACATCAACCTTTAATAAGAATTTGTAAAATAACTTTATCTACTCACCGGGTAAACTACCCACCATTAATAGAGAGTTGCTTAAGTGCAATCCGCATCAGATTTATTAATTAATTTTTAATTTTCTACTTAATTTTTGATTTTTTTTTATTAGTGGTGGGTTATTACTCAGTGGGTTGGTGTAGAAATGTCTCTAAAATTATACTCTAGCTCTCCCATTCTAAAAGTTTTCCAATTTACTTTAACATATTTTTTAATGACCTTTGTTATCATTAATATCTAATTACATGTTATTGAAATTATACAAGTTTGATATTCTCAAAATTTTCATCGAGAAAAATCAAACAATACAACTATGTTTTACTTCGATCCCCCGGTTTTGCAATAATCGATTAATCATAAGATGAGTTGTACAAAAAGTTAAATTGGGAGCGGGGATATCGAACCTAAAACCTATTGTATACATTGTACATACCCTGGGCTTTAACCACTATATCAAGACCTTATTGATAAAGGGACTTTATAAGTTAGAATAGATGAACGTAAGGGAGTGAAAAAATAGTGGGTCATGGTGGATAAAGTAAATATAAAGTACATTTTAAAGATGGTGGTCTATTTCCATTTATGGTAGATTAGTAGTGTGTCAATTATTGTGAAACAACTGGCAAAATAAAAGTGCGTCACTTATTATGAGACAGAAGGATTATCTTATATATTTGAAAAAATTAGAAAATGCTCCTTGATTATGATAATGACAACATTACAAGTGAAAGACCAAAAAGGATCGTAAATTAAGGGGTGAGAAAATCAAATGGCACAAGTGATTCGGTATAACCATACAAGTTCTACCAATTCTAATCGACACAAGTTGGTGGTGTTGATGCAGAACTTGAATTTGTATTGAACTTGTTGCACTTTTTTAATTTTTTTTAAAATCGATATTAAGCCATTTGGTAGAAGGTACACCTGATTGTAGCTGGATCTACATATAACCGGGTCGAAAAATATATTTTTATGATTTAAAAGCACATTTTACAGATTAAAAACACATTTTTACAGCTTAAAAACACATATGAAGTATGTTTTAACAGAATATTTTGTTAATAAAAAGAACATACGAAGTATTATAAAAAAAGGATGCTTGTTTTGTTGCTTTGTTGTCTGCTTGTTGGCTTAGGCTCTTGTTTGTGTTTAAACTTGCTCATTTGGTTAATATAATTTTCTATTTAGAAAAAAAAGAAGATGCAATTAACCATTAAGAGAATTTAAATGTACCCTTGAATAATTTGGGATTCTCAATTTTGAGCGCGGAAGATTTAATAGGATATGTAAATTGCATGTGCTTTGTATAGTAAAAATGTACTTTTTGTTGTTGTTAAAATAGAGCTTTATTAATACCCCTCCGTCCCTTAATACTTGCACCGCTTTTTTTTTTTGGGCCGTCCCTTAATACTTGCACCGCTTCTATAAATGGAAATTTATACCAATATTATATTATTTCTCACACTTACTTACTAACCCCGCCTACACCCATATTCCCTACAAAAAATCATTTAAAAATTCACACCCCACTCACCACTCTCCACCTCTTATACATTTTTCACTAACTATATTAAAAAATACTCCACTATCAACTAACACCCATTAAATTAATAAGTCAATTCAAATGTCTTAAACTCCGCACCGGTCAAACCGGTGCGAGTATTAAGGGACGGAGGGAGTACCAAAAGGCAAACACAACCAAGAGTACAAACGCAAGCCAAAGGACACACACACACAAAAAAAAAAACAAGCTTAAGGCACATGTTTAAAAATGTACTTTTATACTAAAAACACGAGATTTTAAAGAGGTTAAAAAATTCTAATCGACCTGGTTACATGTAACTCTACGTGACTACCTGAAACCGAGTTTACCTTTTAATTTATGGGTACTAATGCTATTCTATTCACCTGACTTCCACTAATTTTCCTGAACATATCTAACATGTTAAATGAACTTATCAAAACTTATCAAAAATCATTTGAACTTATTACAACTTAGGCCCTATTCTGTTCACCTTATTTCCACTTATTTCAGGAAAAATAAGTTCAGATAAGTTCAGTTAAGTTCAGATAAGTTCAGATAAGATAAGTTCAGGAAAAATAAGGGTTGGCCAAGTACGATTTATACCTAAAATAAGTTTTGATAAGTTCTAATAAGTTCAGATAAGTTCAGATAAGTTCAGATAAGATAAGTTCAGAAAAAATACCTGAAAATCAGGTAAATAGAACGCAGCCTTATTTTAATAATAAATTATATTTAGATAACTTTTATTTTTCCTATACTATTTTATTATTTAAATTTAATTTTTCTGAAATAAATGCAAATAAAGTCAACCTAACAAAAGCGATTACACGGTAGCCGTCTTTGGAAAATTAATGGGATGTCCCCTTTTGACTAATCAGCCACTGATTCTACAGACTATAGTTCTATTGGAATTTGGAAATCAATAACATTAGTGACTAGTCTATGAAAGATTGGAATAATGTAACAACTAGTCCATATAAAGGTGACGTTAGATCGGTAGATCACGTGAAAAACTAATTTTCTCCTTTTAACTTTTTTATGTTTGTGTAATTGTGTGTCAAGGGGACAAGGGACTAAACTACCTAATTTATTACCTTATTATGCCCTTTCTTTTTAATAATATTTCTTGCATCACATTCTAATATTTTCGTTTACTTTTCTTTTAAAACTATTATATTTATCCGTGTAATGTACGGGAATATTGTATGAACTATAACGTGTGAAAATTTTTATCGCTCAATATGCAACTTTTAGGTATTCTAGAATATATTTCTTTTAAGATAAATTGTTTTTTACCGCCTAATAAAATCGATTTTTTTTTCTTTACCACCTAAAAAACTAAAACTTGTATTTTACCACCTAAAATAATAATTTAAAACTCGTTTTTTACCACCTGGAAAATGGAAAAATAGATCAAAATGTTATAGGGGGGGGAGGGGCACAATAACGGCAATATTTCTGAAATCTTCTCTTCTTCCACGATTTAATGTATGTAGCTCTCTTCTCTTTCCATGTTTACTTATCTTCTATGAATTCACATAATTTTCACTACCATTAATTCACAAAATTTGACAAAATTCAATGGCAATAAAAAGAAAATGGTGAAAGAGATAAAGAAAATCACACAAGGAGTGTAAAAAATTGGAGGAAAATTAAATTAGGTAGCCACACATAAAAGTTTCATCTATTATTTCATTTTTGAGTGGTAAAAAACAAGTTATAATTTTTTTGAGGTGGTAAAATACAAGTTTTAGTTGTTTAGGTGGTAAAAATAAATTTTCGATTTTTGTAGGTGGTAAAAAACAATTTGCCATTTTCACAAATATTTGGTTAGTGCAAAGATATAAATAATAGAATGACTTTATGTTTATTATTCTTTTTCTACTTTAAGGTTATTATAAATTCCGCCTAAACAAAATTCAGGAGTAACAATCAATTGTAGTGATAACGCGATATACAATATGATTTCTTCTAATATAACAAAGAAAAATGATTATTAATTAAAATATAAATAATAAAAATAAATGGAAAAAATTAAGACATA
The DNA here is from genome assembly GCF_020520425.1 of Spinacia oleracea. Lineage (NCBI taxonomy): Eukaryota > Viridiplantae > Streptophyta > Magnoliopsida > Caryophyllales > Amaranthaceae > Spinacia > Spinacia oleracea. The sequence goes on from NC_079487.1 coordinate 111,264,361, forward strand.
ATCATTGAAAATTAAAGGTGAAAATACATAAAATAAAGGCATGTTACCTCTGAAAGTACTCCCTTCGTTTCTTTTTGTTCTTTACATGCGACTTTTTACACGTTTAACGACTAATTAATGTACATTGATATTCCTCTATTTTTTTTTATTTAAACAAGGAAAATTACGATGATTTATAATGTTTACACTTTTATCAAAAATTCTGATATTGGGAAAATAAGGAAAATTTAATATCCAAATGGAAAAGTGTGAAAAATTAAATGACCCAATGAATTTAATTGGATTAAATAATCATTGGACATAAATTTTGATAGAATATTAAAGCATTTATGTGATAATATAAAAGGAAATGTAAAGAACATTTTGAAACATCCAAAAAGGAAAACGTAAAGAACAAAAAGAAACGGAGGGAATATATGTTGATATAGTTGACTGTGCGGATGATATAACCAAAATTGGTTGGTAGTCAAATTTATTTATAAGTGGGCATGAGAGATGTGAAGTTTATATAACTCTTATTATTTTATGAAGTTATGAATTAAAAAATTATTAAGTTATAAGTACTACTGCTTATTGATTTGTGATTATTTATTGCTATGTTTTTATTTATGTGTGTCTTTTGAGTTGGCTGTTGTTTTCATATTCAAGGGTGTCTTTTGAGTTGCCACAATTTTAATACAAGTACTAATATTGAATTTATATTTTAATGATGAGTCAATTAAAAAAAGAAAAAGAAAAAAAAAGATGGAGATGATGGGAAAGTGGGCACATGTGTAACGCCCCGACCTCTAATCCAATTATTAAGGCATAATTAGCAGCGGAATTAACCTAATTTGGTCGGGACATTACCTGCCGTAACTCCCTCTTGGGAATTACGAGGCAACCATCAATCATAGCTATTAAATCCCAAAAGTTAATATAATAATCTTTTATATTACCGAAATAAAAGTACATAACTTACTAAGAGTCTTTAATTAAACTATTAAAACATTAAGCATAGACTAAGTGAATATTATTCAAGTGAAATTCCTCGCCACTACTCGTCATCATCGTTCCCCGCAGTACCTAAAACAGAAAACAAAAACGGTGAGCCGAAGACTCAGTAACGAACTATTCTAGCAACGTAAATTCATTTCAATTCATTTTATTTAATAACACAGGGAGAATAGAATAATGTAAAACATTTTATAAAGTCCTTTATTTAATTCATTCATAACTTTAGGGTGCACATGCTAGCCGTGGCAAGTATGATATGGTGGAACGTCTTCCACGATGGACCGATGTCCATAAAACATGGGGCCTTGGCCCGAAAACATGAGAGCCTTGGCTCAATGGGCGGATGCCCCATGGGTACATGCATGACCGAGAATCGTAACCTGTGAACATATACTGCCAAGCGGACTAGGTCTTTCACTTTCCTTTATCATGTTTCGTTTAATTTTACATTTTAGCCTTTTTACTTCAGTTGAAGTAACATATTTCCTTTGGATCATGCGATCGAACATCCTTTCTTTCATGGTTTCTTAAAAACAACATTTTATAAGAAATTCAATCAATCATAAAATAAGGAATAATTCCATGAAATCATATTATAATAAATTAATTCAATCAAAACATAATTCATTTCCCGCAATTCAATAAAACATGTCAAAGCATTCAGGTCATAAATTCAATCGTATTGTCATGATTTCATAAACACATTTAGAAGGGAATTGCGGGTACTAGCAATAGCCGTTACCTTAATTCCGCGTTACTTTAAGCTTTGTCCTTGGTTCGTTCTTTCTGAGCTCCGAGTCCGAATTCTTTCAAAAGATTAAATTATTGAATTAATATATATAAAATGATAAACATTGTAAAATTAATATCAAAACGATTAACATTTTCCAAATAATATATTTAGTTGATAAATTCATAAATCAAGTAAATATGAAATAATTAAATAAAACTTATAATTAAATTTAAGTTTTACGTGAGTGCGTATATTTATAATTTTAAATAAAAGAAACAAAATTTAAAACATATTAATTCTACTTGAATAATACATATTAAGTAAACATATTAACAAATTTAGAATAAATAAGTAAAACATATTTAGAATAAGTAAAATAACCTAGTAAAGAAAATTGGGCCAAAATAGGAGTTTGGGCTTACTTGAATTGTAGAATAAAACCAAATAGGAACAAAGTTCCTAAACCCCACGCAAAACAGAGAGGAGGAGAGCAAGAACAGAGCCGAAAATGGGGGAGGAGGGGTTGCAAGCGTCGCTGCTCGGGGCAAGGTGGAGGGCGGTGTGTTTGGGTCTGAGCGGCGCAGTGCACTGGTGATGGTGGTTGTTGGGAGATGCGGTGCTGGGTGGTGGCAGCTGCGTGGCTTCGTGGAAGAGAGGGAGGCGGAGGGGGATGTGCGCAGAGGAGATGGAGGCAGGGGAAGCTGGGCGTGGAGGACGGAGAGCGGTGAAAGGGTGTGCAGTGGTCGTGGTGGTGTTGGGAGGTCAGGGTGGTGGTGGCAGGAAGTGGCGAGGGTGGCGGCAGTATTAAGTGGTGGTGGTGGTGGTAATTTTATTTTATTTTTGAATTAAATTTTAGGAATTTTAATGGTGAATTAGGGATTAGTGGTTAATCTGATTTGTGTTTCATTTGGGATGATTGAGCAGCTATTTATAGTTGTCATGGGGCTTCATGAATGCAGCAACTCAGCTTGATTGCATTGACAAGTGGAAGAAATTGAATCAATGAAAGTGATGATTAAGATGAGCTATTCTAGTTTAGATTTCCAGATATTCAAATAGGTTTGATGAGTAAGGCTTGAATTGCAATGTGGTGGTGACAAGTAGATTGAGTTGCCTTGAGGTGGTGACAAGTAGAAAGTGGAGCTTTTGACTCCCATGGCCAAAGTGACGTGAGGAAGAAGAAGAGAAAAGAGAAGGCTGACTTTGTTTCATTTAGGTGCTAATAAGGGTAGTTTAGTAATTTTTGGGCTAATTTTCAGAATTTAATTACTAATAACCAAAAATTAAAATAACAATTTTGACTAAATTAATTTCTGAAAATGATATTTATAAAGTGCAAATAATTAAATTTAGTTTCCGAACAAATCGTTAACGAAAACGTTATTTTAAAATCTTTTATAAGTTACGAAATATTTAAAACGTAATTATTCTCGAAAATACGATATTAAATTTATAATAAATCGTGAAGTAAAATTAAAAGTTATAAATAAAACTTTTGTTAATAAAATGTGACATTACAATTTAAAACGAATTTTAAGCGAATAAAAATAATTAAACTTAATTAATCGAGCTTTGAAATTCCGGGATATTACAACATGTCAGTGTGCTTTGAGTTTTATAATACTAGTTATAGATGATATATATGCTACTTCTTACGGAGTAATCCGTATAAGGGAACTTCTGCCATTATCATATCGTAAATGATCTATTGGCGTAACCCATCTCAAGTTCTTCATCAGACACACCACCCTCAGGTATGAGAAGCTTTCCAACAGGTGGGCCGGTTCTGTCTTAAGGTGCGATGCAACCCAATTCCAATAGCTACTCACCAGCCCACGAAGAAAGCCCAAATGGAGGTGGTAATTCTAATGGAAGTTTGGGCCTAATTCCGACTGATGATTGGCGTAACCCATCTAAAGTTCCTTTTGAAGATAATACTGGGCTGGTAGTAGGGGAAGATATGGTAACAAGTCCAACACAAGAAGAAATTTTTGGCCCAATCCCTGAGATCCCTAATCAAGTAGGCCAGAATACAAAATTTGGATATTATAGATATGTATCGGAGGACTCAATCCCATATTCTGAATCGGAGTCATGGTCCCAACTTTGGGCGGAGCTGAACAATGTTAACTCTCCAAAATCACCCCTGTTATTGCCAGGTTCCCATGCTTCTCTTCAGTCTGGTTCCTCGAGTACTTATTACTCTCCTTGCAGTGATATTCCAAGGGAGGAGTTTGAGAATTTGCGCATATTTAATGTCATCATGGAAGACCAAATCAAGAGAATTGAAGAGGTGAATATGGATGCTGACAAAATGAGAAAAGCTATATTGAGTGGCTGGAAGGAATCAAGTTCGAAAAATGAGTCGTTGGAAGATTATAAGGTGAACAAACCTTCAAAGGGAAAGGGGAAAGCTCGTGAGTACAGAAAGATGAAGAAGTTCTTCCCAGAGGGAAAACTAAACCCGGCAGATTAGAAGAAAAAGCAATCGGTTCAAATTAAGGAGATAGTGGAGGAAGCGTACATTGAGAAAGGCAGAGTAGGAAGACCATCAAAGAAAATACCAATGGAAGCTTCGTTGATGTCATCGGATCTCTCAAAAGATTCAAGGGATTTGAAACATCGGAGTCTTCGTTGCCTTCATATGCTCAGGTAATGGATGATTTCGTTAAAGCTGTTTATGAAGGGAATTTTGTCATGAAGCGTGGGATATCTAGTTCAACAGAAGAGAGATCTCCGCTTCCGGAAAGGGTCAATGCTATTCCTATTGTTTTACCATCTGATGGCTTGGAGGTTGAGCCAAATCAACCTCAAAGGGCCCAATGAGGATCATGGCATGGAATTGTAGGGGGTTAAACACTTCGGATGACCCTACAATTCCATTCTTAATCTGGACCATCCAAAAATTTGCAATTGATGTGCTTTTTCTTATGGAAACTAAGGCTGATTATGTTATTATAGGCAAAGTAGCTAGGTTGCTTAATTTGGTAATAATGATTATGTAGAAGCAACTGAGTATGCTGGTGGATTAGCAGTTTTTTGGTATCCTTTTGTGAAACTCTCAGTTTTAAAAAAAGTCCACTAATGTTATACTATGTAAAGTGGCAGATGTAATTGGTAATATTATGAATGAATGAGAGTTACTTTTGGTGTATGGATCGCCGTATGTGGATAGTAGAAATACGGTGTGGCAGTTAATAGGAGACATTTTGAGTAAAACACATGATAAAGTATTGTTGTTAGGTGATTTTAATCAAGTTGAATATCATAATCAAAAAATGGGGGGCTCAGTGAATATTCCAGGTAGGGAGGTTTTTATGAACTGGAGAAACAAATGGCAATTACTTGAGATACCCTATCATGGAGTCAACTACACTTGGTGTAATAACAGGGAGGATAATGATTGTATATATGAAAGGCTTGATAGAGGATATGCTAGAGAGGGTTGGTACAATTTATATCCAGAAGCTAACATTCTAAACCTGCCAATCCTAGTATCTGATCACTCTCCCATTATACTGGATACTAAGGCTGAAAGGAAAAAGATATCCAGAACATGTAAAATAGATAGCTGGTGTCTGAATATGGAGCAACCAAAAGAAATCATTAATGAGGTTTGGAAAAGGCAGTTAGATGGTTCTCCCATGTTTAGATCGATGTTCAAGAAAATTACAACAAGTAAGGTATGATTTATTTAGATGGTGTAAAAAATTTCAAAAGGAGAACAATATTGTTTGGGATGATATCATGGAAAACTGCAACAAGTCACAACAACAAGTTAGGATATATGAAGATTTTAAAAATGCAAGGGAAATCAGAGAAGAAGGGCTAAGAAATGCAAGAATTAAACTGGATTATTGGAGGCAAAGAGCAAAAGGGAAGTGGCTCTCAATGGGAGATTGTAATACTGCTTTTTTCTTCAGATGTGCAAAGCAAAGAAAGGCAAAGAATGATATCAGATTATTGCAAGACACAAAAGGAAATTGGACTTCAGAAATAGAAGAAATTAAAAGCACTATATGCAGCCACTTTAGAAATCTTTTCAAAGTGGAAGAAGATAGTGTTACACAAAGGTCCTTTCCTGATGAAGTGAAGAATATAATTCCAAAATTAAGTGAGCAATATGTTAGGGAATTGAGCAAGGATTTTTCTGAAGAGGAAATCAAACGAGCAGTCTTCCAAATGGGGGGTTTAAAGGCTCCGGGGCCTGATGGAATCCCTGCTATATTTTATCAGAAAGAATGGGATACAGTTGGTAAAGAGGTAACTGAAGCTGTTCTCCATTTTTTCAAAACTGGATACATGCTTAGAGAATGGGATCGGACGTTAATTGCCTTAATTCCAAAAACAGCTAGTCCAGAAAAAGCAAACCAGTTTCGTCCAATTAGTCTTTGCAATGTGATTTATAAGATAATTTCCAAGTGCATTACGAATAGACTAAAGCCTATTATGCAAGATTTGGTTGGTCCTTTTCAAAATGCGTTTGTTCCAAAAAGGTATATGGGGTGATAATTGTCTCCTGGAACATGAGATTATGACATTCATAAAGAGAAGAAAGAAAGGGTTGGAAAGGTTTGCAGTACTAAAGATAGACATGAACAAGGCATATGATAGGGTTAGTTGGGAGTTCGTGGCATGGCTACTTGACAACATGAATTTTCCTTCAAAGTGGAGACACTTGATTATGCAATGTGTTTCCACGGTTTCTTACTCGATTCTTGTAAACAGTGAATATTTTAGGGGCATGTGTAAAAGTGTTAGAGAAGCTGGTAATGGGTTTGGAAAAGCTATCTACAAGGGTGATACTAAAATTACTCAGTCTGATTGGCTCCCATCTAAAAGAGTGGTGTTTAAAGAACAGAACGAATCAGCCAGAAACAGATTAGAGAAGGTGAAGGATCTTTTCTATGAGCACGAGAAAAGGTGGAATGCAAGACTAGTTTGGGAAAGTTTTAAGCCAGAAACAGCAAAGGAAATTCTATATATGCATATTTCTCCAATGAACTGGGATGATCAGTATTATTGGATTAAAAATGCAAATGGGCGTTCCATGGTATCTTCTATTTACAATTTCCTAATCATGAATGACCTAAGCAAAAAGGTAGAGGAAGGTGAAGGTATGTGGAAGAGACTATGGAAGAGTGATCTATTGCCAAAATGGAAAGTGTTTGTTTGGAAAATCATGCACAAGGCTCTTGCTACAAAGCAAGGTTTAAGTAGAAGAGGTATGGAGGTTAACACTGTCTGCTGTTTCTGCAAGAATCAAGAGGAGAATGATGCCCACTTATTCAGGGACTGCTTTGTTGCTACTCTTGCTTGGAGAACTTCTTCGCTTGGTATTAGTACACAAAATTGTCAGCACATGGATGTCAGGGATTGGATTAAAAATTTTCTGATATATTTCTGGAAGAAAGATGGGCATGACAGCCCGCGCGCAAAGTTATTTGTTGCAGTGCTTTGGGTTTGCACAGAAATGAAATAGTCTTCAAAAAGGTGGATCTTAATCCAATAGGTATCATGCACTCAATCAACAGACACAATTGGCAAGCAATGCAAGCTAGCAGGATGAAGCAATCATTTAAGGAAGGGAGAATGAGAAATGGCATGGGTTGTAATCAACCATGTATCCAGGTTGCTATTAAAAATGCTTTAACTACTCCTTCGTTTGATCTCTATATTGCAGGATATTGGAAAAAAGTGAAGAAGAAAAGGTACTCTATTGCAATAGCAAGCTGGATTATTAGGAATAGCAATGGAGAGGTTGCCAAGAAAGTTCAAAGAGTGGAAGCTTTGGATACCTACCACACTGAGATGAAAACCGTGCTACTGGCCATCCAACATGCTGTTGCTCTTAATATAAGAGGTGCCACTGTTTATACGAGCTCTACTAGAGTTGTGGAAGCTATTAGAAGCTTTCCAATGTGTAAATTTGAATTGATCACGGTTTGCGATGATTTAAAGCGTGTGGTGGATACTATGGATGGATGCGTTGTGAAGAAATGCAGCAATGAACAAGCGAAGAATGCCAGAGATTTAGCTGTTGAGTACAGTAGATATTGTTAGTCTTGCTGTCTGTTTTTGCTGGGCTTTTGTTTTCTTTTTCCTTGTTTTGTATGTACGATCTGCCAAAAAAAAAAATGATCTATTGGCATCCCCTATAGAATATTAGTCTTATATGCATGAAATACTTGCAAAGATATATATATATATAAAAAAATTATGTTAAAAATTATTCGCAAAGTTTCTCTACAAAAAAAACTAGACATCAAAATAATTGGGGATGTATTTTATTACTCCGTATAGGGTTATTTGTTTCACTGAATTTTGTTTTAAAAATTTAAATGTCATTTATTTGTTACAATATAAAAATGCGGCGTAATAAATTACAGAGTATTTGAAAGAAAAAAATAAAGTATGTAATTAATAAATATTATATTTGCCTGTGATTAAGTGTTTTTATTATGACTTTCTTTTTTTAATTTTGATTTTCTGTATGTTATGCTTAAATCTGATTTACTAACTAATTTTCTTTTATTTTACAATTAATGTTAATATACTTGGTAAGTAGTATTAAATTTGATTGACTAATTTATTTTTTATGTATTTTTTAAGATTGCATAAATCAATCCATGATTTGCATTAGACTTACTTAATTGGTGATTTCCGTTAAATAATTAGTTTAAATTAATTAAATTCAATGTCATAAAACAATCAGCTTTTTTCATTAATTCAATTTGATGATGAAATTATGGAGGGTATTTTAGATTATTCTATAGGGGACACCAAGAGGCCATTTACGAAAATGACATTAGGAGTTCCTTGATAGAATAGAGATTTTAAAACTCCTCTATACAAAATAATATTAACATTAATTATAAAACAAAATAAAAAGGCATAAAAAGAAACCAGCCAACCAAATTTTGATACTACTTACATATTATATTAACATTAATTGTAAAATGAAAAAAACAGGTATGAAAAAAATAGTCAATCCGGTTTTTGTCTGAACTTTTCTGAACTTATCTAAACGTATTTTTGTCTGAACTTTTCTGAACTTATCTAAACTTATTTTATCTGAAAATAAAGTTATTTTGTTTGAAATAAACTTATTTGTGTGTGAAAATGTCTAAAAAAGACTTATTTGTATGTGAAAATGTCTAAAAAATACTTATCTGTGTGTAAAAATGTCTGAAAAAAACTTATTTTTGCGGAACTTATATCATATGAACTTATCTAAACTTAACTGAACTTATCTAAACGTATTTTATCTGAAATAAGTCAAAATACGTCTAATAGAACAGACTCTTAACTAAACTTATATCTGAACTTATTTTGTGTGAAATAAGTCCAACAGAAGAGAGTCTTAATCACAACAACAAAATGTCAAAATAAAAGTCAAAATCAAAATATTTAATCACAACCAAATATATTCATTATTAATGACATAATTTATTTTTTTACTTTCGAGTATTTTATTATGCAACATTATCAATATTGTCACAAATAAATCATAATATAATTTAAAATTTTTAAACAAAATTCAGTTAAACAAATATGCTTGGTAATATAATTCATCCCCTCAACTATTTTGATGTATATTTTTTGTAGAAAAACTTTACGAATAATTTTTTCTACGTAACATGATTTACTCTTCTTTAAATACTTTCGCACGCATCACTTGCATATGACTTGAATGTATGGTAATATTGGATAAACCCAATTTCCCCCCCTCATGTTAACAAGACGGAAAGGGGACAAAAATTGAAAAATATGTTTTATGTTTTTCTTAATTCATTTTTAATTTCTTTTATGTATTTACTAAGTGAAACGAATGAGTTAATTGGACACGGTTTTTTTTTATAAAAATAAAAGGGTCAAGATTGAAGATTTTTATGGTATTACATTTTCTTTATTGCGCGCCATTGAAAAGCATTCCATTAAAAAAACACAAAAATTAAGATAATCTGATTAAAAGTTATTTTAATACTTTATAGCTCTATGTAATGTCAAGCAATATATCTTTTGATGGGTCCAGATTACTTGATATGATAAACTTCAACTTACGGAGTACAACATAACCTTTTACGCGATTGACTTTACGGTAAACCAAAAACAACAACACGTTATAATCTTCTTTTGAGTTTTGAGTATGTAAGAGCCTAACATTCAATTGGAAAATCACTATAAAACGATGGGAGTAAACGTATGAACATTTGGTTGCATGGTAATGGAATGGGAAGACAATAAAACTCAAGTCCCACAAGATCAATAAGCCTTTACTCTAGATCATCTCAATTAAGCTACATTGCAAGGTTATTATCAACAATGAAACATCATACTAGCTTTACATGATTAAACATCAATCAATTGTCTTATTGTCGAATTTCGAGATCAATTACACAAGTAATGATGATCATCATAACTATCCAAGAACCATTTGAATTCAATTTCAACATCTTGATTCAGACAGTTAGGGAAGGGATAAGCATCAAACCCACGATCCATTAGTAGTTGTAAAGCATGTATTGTAAGAATCTGTCCATCTTTACCAAATGCAATAAGGTCGTTAAATTTGTTACTACCTTTCATACATATGTGATCCCATATCAAATCTGCCCGGGCCGGGTCGTGCGGGCATTCGAGCCATGGCATTGCCGTAAAACATTCAAGAGGGGAGGATATATTCTCACTAAAATCCATAGGAACAAACACCACTTCGAAATTAGGATCTTTATACTCTTTAATTTTGTGATACAAATCCTTAATCAAATTATAGGATGTTTCAATTGGATCATCGATTGAATCATGTGTCCATTCAAGGTAAAGAAGGATATTCCTCCCTCGAAGATCTTCCACACTCACACGAGTACCGTCATTGGTACACACATAGTTTTGTTCATCAGACAACACTAACAATGAGTCCAACGTTAATGTCCTTAACCTTGCTGTTTCCTTCTCAATCATGGCTTCTATAGTGAAAGGATATCCATCAATACCGAAGAAGTTCATAACTATTTCTCCATGAGGATTCACATACCTACCACTTGTTGGATCCAAGATGATTAATGTGTCCATGGAAGAGTTAGATTCGCTAAGTCGGCTTAACCAATGACTTACACTATCCTTAAATGGCAAAACCCACCAACATGATATCCCTCTTTGCTCTAAATTATCATTAATTCGCGCTATGAACTGTTGTGGTTCTTCATGAGGTAGGTAAACAAGAACAATCTCCATATCATAATTACCTCGATTAGTACAACATAGGTTATGGATTTCATTGAGTTCATCCATGAAATCGCCATACCGGCATAGGTATATTGCAACCAACTTGTTTTTAAGGTCTGAAACACGTATCTTATTCCCATGTTCACCAGTGTTGCAGATTAGGAAATCAGAGGGTTTACATCGTAATATTTCCTCAAGGGGTAACAAAGGTCTGTGTTCCTCTTCGTAAAGGGTTTCAAACCTCTCATTCGTAAAGGGAAAAGAATCCGCCCCATATAACTCCAGAAAGAAAGAACTCTCCTGCAGAATCTTATGCAGGGGATCTAAAACAATGGCGCTCGGGCTGTATTGAACACCGGGCCCGTCTAGCCCGAGAGACTTGCATACATAATCATGAGATTTCGAGTCGTGAAAAGGGATTGCAAGGCAATTAGGGAACGTAGAGAAGAATTGGATGAAGGATTCTTCATTATCTACAAATCCACGTTTCATCTTCGCAACCATAACCATTTGAATATCGTCTCTGCCATAGTCGAACCATTCAGAAAATGCAGCTTTTATTGCCCAACAATGGTTGTCTACCGCGCTGTGAGTTTCTACAGGAAGGAAGAAGCAAAATATCATAACGTATTTTCCTTTAAGGCTTTCAACCATGACTTTTTCACCATTGTTGCGGATTAGGAAATCTCTGTAATTTGTCGATAACAGGGATACAATGTCAACATGATCGCCTTCCTTGACAGAACCATAAACCGATAAGTTACCAGGATAATTTGGTTCCTCATGAACGGGCTCTGAGGCCCGACACGGTTTTGTTAATTGGAGATTGTTTTGGTATTGAGGAGGAGGAAAAGACTTCAAATCCACACAGTTTACCATCAATACCATACCCTAATCTTTATGCTTTTTCTTTGTTTGGTACAGGGGATTTTATAAGGAAGGAAATGATTTACCGGAGTTTATCAAATCCCGACTTTGGTTACAAAGACGATATGGGAGTTGATAAATGATAGGAAAGGAAATAAAATTCCCACCTTTTCACTTTTTCCTTTAACCAACAAACACCGGTAAATAATTTCTTTTTTTTCTCTTGTACGGAATATATTCTTATTTTTTCTCCTAAACTTTCTTTACACCAAACAAAATGTTAAATGCTTATTCATTCGGTGTTAGGATTATCTTCAATTCATCCCTTCCATTTCCTATTTTAAGATCACGACAACTAATCAAGTCAAAATATATCACAAAACCCTTGGTATATTTCTATTTTTAAGATTAGAACAACTAATCCAGTCAAATGATACCACAAAACCCTTATTGTTATAATGATGTTCAGCATCCTACTGTCAAGTGACAAAACACATTATTTAGTTGGATATGGCCCAAATTTTCTGGGCCTTCGCATTAGATCAGAGTATCAGAGGTGCACAGACTTGTGAAACTATTATTTTTAAAGCTCTTTTTTTTCCTGTAATTCTTTGTTATTATTTTCAATGTTAATAATGTTTATAAATATATAACAAAATTTATTTTAACAAATATATAACATTTCTACACTTAATAGTATAAAATTACAATGTTTATATAAACGTCATGAATACATCAATTTTCGAATTTTAGTTTTTGAAAGATTTGTACGGAGTAGACGAGTAGTCAATTTTTTTTTTTAACTTTATAATCTTATTATGATGATTTTTTTTTTAACCTTTATTTTAACCCAAAAAAACTATAAAATCAAATACGACAAGGCTTTTAAATTAGAGGATAATTTTAATTTGACATGTACAGCAGTACAGCTATGTAGTTAAAAAATACAAAGTACAGTTACATACTTGACATATTACTTAATAGCCGCAATATTAAGTTATCCATAGACGGTAGCATTAATCCATGTATTACTTTTTACTATAACAGACACACTATGATTGACACGTATTATTTCATGGTGAAAAAAATTTCCGCCAAAGTTTTTCCTTTTTATACATTTATTTATTTCAATAACTTTTTATGGATCAAATTCAACAAATTTGGACTAAAATTTTATCATTCCCTATTTATTTGATCTTCGATAGTACAAAGTTTAAGAGGTAATGTTATTTCACAAAAAATAATATTTGTAAAATCATAAAATGTATCATAACTTTATTAATATTTTGAAAATCTATCAAGATCTTTTGTACTCCGTGCTACTTTATATTTGAACAATTCTTTTGTTACTTAAATATTTTATTAAAAAAATGGTCAAATCATAATTCTATAATATTTCTACATGCACGAGACCTATCTAGTTAATACATAATCATCTGTGAGTAGAGATGACAATATTAAATGAATATCCATTTATCTGATCCACCCGCAATTATTAGCAGACAAATATCCGAACTAAACGAATGAGAGGTGGGTGATGAATAAAGTGGGCCAACACCTCATTAGTTCAGTTTTGCAAATGTTATTCTACTACAACCTGAGACACCAACCGTGTCCAAAAATAATTAAGACTAAATTGGATGATGTAAAATTATACGGAGTACTAGTCAAATAAGGTACTGAAATAAATAGGGCCAAAGATAGAAGCTTAAACACCGGCCAAATTAATAAAATTGGCACGACCATAAGTCCATAAGGTCGCAAATTGTTCAACTTAAGCTTCTTCATAATAGTTTAATTATTTGGGTGATAATAAAGGTCGCAAGTTGTGACAACATTTAGTTGTCAAAATCTTATGTGTCGGAATTTAATTTGTATATATAGGCGACACGTAGGTTATGGGTCATCAAAATATTTTTACTATCAATGCAATAATATTTTACTTTGAAACTATGTAAATAAGGTAGTCGATATAAAAAAAGGAAACAAATTACTCCATCTGTCTCTTTTTGTTCTTTACGTTTGATATTTTGCACTCGTTTTAACGACTAATCAATGTGCATTGAGATTCCTCTATTTTTTTTATTTAACCAAGGAAAAATACGTTTATTTATAACGTTTTCAATTTTATCAAAATTCTGATATTGGTAAAATGAGAAAAAATTAATGTCCCAATGGAAAAGTGTGAGAGATTAAATGATCCAATTAATTTAATTGGTTAAGATAATCATTAGACACAAATATTGATAGAATATATTAAAGCATTTATGTGATAATATAAAAGAAAATGTAAAACATTTTAGGACACCCGAAAAGGAAAACGTAAAGAACAAAAAAGAGACGGAGAGAGTAGAATATTACTCCCTCCGTCCCTTAATACTCACACCGCTATCCTTTTTGGGCCGTCCCTTAATACTTGCACCGCTTCTATAAATGAATCCTTTTACCAATATTATATTATATTTCACACTTACCTACTAACCCACATACACTCCTACTCCCTACAAAAAAACATTTAAAAATTCACATCTCTCTATCCCCTTACGCATTTCTCACTAACTATATTAAAAAGACACCCCACTATCAACTGGCACTCATTAAATTCATAAGTCAATTCAAGTGTCTTAAACTCCTCACCGGTCAAACCGGTGCGAGTATTAAGGGACGGAGGGAGTAAGATATTCCTACCTTTTTTGAAAATGTATAATAGATTATATAAGTGAAATATTTTATTTTTCAATTTAAATAATGACACATAAGCATGACATGTTATCATTGTGACACGGCTTAAAGGTCGCATGTTGTGACCTTTATCATTTTCGCAATTATTTATATATACCACTCCCTCCGTCTTTTTTTGTTATTTACGTTATGTATTTTGCACGCATTTAAGGACTTGTTCTGTTCACCTTATTTCCACTTATTTCAGAAAAAATAAGTTCAAATAAGTTCAGTTAAGTTCAGATAAGATAAGTTCAGAAAAAATAAGGGTTGACCAAGTACAATTTATAACTAAAATAAGTTTTGATAAGTTTTGATAAGTTCTGATAACTTCAGATAAGTTCAGATAAGTTCAGTTAAGTTCAGATAAGTTCAGATAAGCTAAGTTCAGGAAAAATAAGTGGAAATCAGATGAATAGAGCGCAGGCTAAATATTAATTAATGTGCATTGAGATTTCTCTATCTTTTTTAATTTAAACAAGGCAAATTACGTTTATTTAATGTTTTCACTTTTATCAAAATTCTGATATTGGGGAAATGAGAAAATTTTAATGTCCCAATTGAAAATGTGAGAGATTAAATGACCCAATGAATTTAATTGGTTAAAATAATAATTGAACACAAATTTTGATAGAATATTAAAGCATTTATGTGATAGTATAAAAGGAAACGTAAATAACATTTTAAGACACCCAAAACAAACGTAAAAAACAAAAAATGACGAAGGGAGTAGTATTTGGGAGAGTTCAACTCTACACATTGTTAGGTACTCCTAGAGCTGTCAAAACAGGTCATCGGGTCGGGTTTGGGTCGGGTCATCCCGGGTCTCAGGTCATGATCAGGTCGGGTCGTGTCGGGTCAATATTCCATCCGGGTTGAGTTCGGGTTCGGTCGGGTCGATTTCAGGTCGGGTCATGTCGGGTTTTTTCCTATCTCGGGTTCAGGTCGGGTTCGGATCGGGTCACATTTCGGCCAGGTTTGATTTCGGGTTCGGGTCTTATCGGGTCGGGTTTAAGTCGGTTTGTAGCAGGTAATTTCGGGTTCGGGTCTTATCGAGTCGGGTTTAAGTCGGTTTGCAACACAATTATTTTCGGGTTCGTGTATTAGTTTGGATCGGATAATAATCAGATCAAATAGAATTCAGGTCGGGTCACTCTCAGGGACGGGTCAAACTCGGGTCTGATAATTAACATATACATTTTAATTATTTTATATTCTAAAAAATTTTGTTTAACTTATTTTAGAGTTAAATTTTTCAGTACCTAGCAATAAATAATTAAAATAGATTTATCGTTGAAGTTAATATTTGGTCGTGTCATTGATAACTCGGGTAAATCGGGTAGCGGGTTGTCACAGGTCGGGTCAATAGCAGGTTTCATCGAGTTACAATCGGTTTTGGGTTGACATCGGGTCGGGTATCGAATCGGGTTCGGGTCATTGTTCGGTCGGGTCAGTTCGGTTATCGGTCATTTTTGGGTCGGGTGTCGGGTTCGGGTGTTACAACATCGGGTCAAAATCGATTATCGGTTTTTTCGGGTCGGGTACAGGTCGGGTTTCGGGTTACCTGATTTACCGTAATTTCGGGTCACGGTCGGTTACGGATTCGGTCGGTTCAGGTCGGGTTTTCAGGTCGGGTCAATTTTTGACAGCTCTAGATACTCCGTATTGTTTGGCATGCCAAAGAAAACAAAACAAAAAATTGTACGAAGTGAGAGTTCCTAAATATGCAAGGTATGTGAACGTTCAATTGATAAAAAAGTTTCCATTTAACACAACACTTGGGAATTTGCTTTCTTGACAAAAGCAAACCCCCACCTGTGTGTAGAAATTGTCATGCGAAATTACTTCCCCATCAATTAAAATACTTTAGGAAATCGGTCAATTAAAAAACTTTAGGAAATTCGAATAAATTTAATTATGGAATTTACGTCCCATAAAAGTTAAATTTCGTGGAAACTTCTA